>NW_007249780.1:41545-151805 GCF_000164805.1 Carlito syrichta
CCCCTGCAGCCTCAACCTACTGGGTTCCGGCGATCCTTCCACCTCAGCCTTCCAGGTAGAAACCAGAATTACAGGTGCGCGCTACCACGCCCGGCGAATATTTTTATTTATTGTAGAGATGAGGTCTCACCAAGTTGCCCAGGCGGTCGAACCCGTGGGCTTAGGCAATCCACTCACCTCGGCCTCCCAAAGTGCGGGATTACAGGCTGAGCCATCAAGCCCGGCTTATCTTATCTTTTATGGCATATACTTTTGGGAATATGATCAAGAATTGGTTGTCTATTCCAGTGTCCATTAAGGGTGTCTAAATTGACCTTCTATACAGCCCAGCAATCCCCCTTTAGAAATGTACCCAGAAAAACTAAAATTATTCTACAAAAAAGACACTTTCATATGCATGTTTATTTCAGCACTATTCACAATAGTAAAAACATGTAACCAACCCTGTTGTCCATCAAAAGTGAACTGGATAAAGACAATGTGATGCATATATATATATGATGAAGTATTATACAGCCATATAGAAGGACAAAATCACCGACTTTGTAGCAACTTGGATGGATTTAGAGTCCATCACACTCAGTGATCTGTCACAGAAACAAATAACTGAGTGTGTTCTTACCATAAGTGGGTCCTGAACATTTATCACAATACTACAAGAGAGGGGTCAGCAGTAGTGGGACACTGCCAGGGGAAGGAGAAGGAGATGGGCACATAACATCACCAAGGGTACCTGATCCTAAACCATGGGAAGGAAGGACCAGTTGGAGGCCCAAACTTCATCTGAACATAGACAACTTATGTATCTAATTCTGACTTGTACCCCACACCTTTAAAATAAAATAAAGAAGGAAAAAAAACCCTGAGATGTAGGTGTGAAGATCTCTGTAGAAAAGAGATGCCTAAGAAACACAGAAATAAAAAATGATTCTTAACTCTGAAGATTAAGTGACATATTAACATTAAAATTTTAACTTTTGATGAGTTCCATGTTATATTTCCCTCAAGTTAACGATTGAGTATAAAGTTTTGTAGAGTCATAAGGCAGCCCCAACACAGTAGTCTTCTATGAAACATGTAACACGAAAGGATAAGTACACGTGGAAAAAACATGACATTTATAGAAAAAAAATCCATTTACATGCATAGGAATGGATTCAAGACTGGAGCCAATAAGTCTCCTTCATGTTTCGCTCAACCCCTTGACGTACTAAACAAACTGGATTTTTTTATAGAATAAACTAAAAAAAAAAGGAAAGAAAGAAAGAAGGAAAGAAAACAAAAATGAAGAAAAATGGCATATACAAAGCCATAGAGACATGGATTAGCATGCTGTATGGTGGGAAGGGGTCAGGGAGGAATAAAATTTTTAGCAGGGACCAAAGCATGGACAGCCTTATAAACTGACCCAAGAGGATAGTAAAATTGAATGCATAAATTAATGAAAATGAAAATTACCTACTCTGGCAAATTAACTTCCAAGATCTAGACTCTTCCTTTTTCCTGTACCTGAAAAGTCTTTCCCCCAGATTTTTGTACAAATGAATACTGTTCATCATTTAAGTCTTGCCTTAAAAATCACTTCCTAGCAGAGGTTTTCCCTTACCATGTACCATGCCTTAACTTTCCATTTCCTTTGTTTGTAAAGCTTTCAATATAGGGAGAATAGATACATAAAATAAATTTGAATTTTACAACCTTATGTAACATACTCACATCTCCTTGATCCTTGCGAATTAGACTGAGAAAATCACAGAAATTGCTAAGCAACATTTGGTATAGTACAGACTGTAGAGATTTGTTGGCTGGAAACATTCCCTTTTTCCTGCAATGAACATATTTTGTTCACTAGTAGCCATATGAGTATGACTGAAGCAAAAGAGACACTTTCAGAGATATTCACATTTTATCTCAAAGGGAGAAAACTTTAGTGCAAAATTATTAGGAAAGATGACAAAACATAGTGAAGCATTTTAGAGAGAATGGAAAAGATGTTTGTAGCCCTCTATATCATACTTCATATGCAAATCTTGCTACCCTTGAGGAAAAACCTACATTTGTCTCCAGAGAAAAGGACTGGGAAATAAATCTCCATTAGTCCTGGGAAAGTGTAAACTTATTTTTTTTTTAGCTTTTTCTGCTAAAAATGGGTGCTTCAGGGAATATTTATATAGAAACTAATATCCTTTAAAATATTTAAGGGGCTTAAAATGTCATATGTTTCTTACTCTTATGGTCTCCAAAATATTTCAATAAATCATTGAACTCATATAGTCACATAATCAAACACACGAAATGTACAGTAACTTTACCCTCTTCAGTTTTAACTTCAAAACATCTACTATAACCAAATGAAGAATATATGTTTTTATTTCTAGCTATTTTATAAAAATATTGTTTACACTAGGAACAAAATATTAAATATGGCCCAAAGTAGGAAGCACAATTATACTATATTTAAAAGTCCTTGAAATCTTAAAATGTTATTAAAATGACAGTTCTTGCACTATAAATACTGTAATATATGCAAATAATTTAGTTAAGATTCAAAACTAGATGGTATTCATTTAACTTATAGACCATATATAACTACTAATTGGTGAATATCAAAGTCAATATTGACTATAGATAAAAATATTTATAATTATCCTTAAAGAGCATGAGTGAGGCTGGGTGCAGTGGCTCAAGCCTGTAATCTCAACACTTTGGGAGGCCTAGGTGAGGGGATTGCCTGAGCCCATGGGTTCAAGAACAGCCTGGGCAACTTGGCGGGACCTCATCTCTACAATAATAAAAAAAATAGTTGGGCGTGATAGCACACGTCTGTAGTTTTGGCTACTTGGAAGGGTGAGGTGGAAGGATTGCCTGAGCCCAGCAGGTCGATACTGGGGTGACCTTGAGCGTGCCACTGCACACCAACCTAGGCAACGGACTGAGACTACAAACAAACAAACAGAAAGAGCATGTATGAAATTTTATCACATTTATGTGAATTATATCATATTTATATAGCATATTTATATTTACCAAAGTATATTGTACATTAAACAGGTATTGATTAATTTTGCATTATAAATTTGTAATATTAAAATTTTCATAGCTATCTTCATATGTCTGACAGCTTTAGGGTCAGTGAATTATTCAAGTAAAAAGAAGACATGTGAAAAAGGATTGAGTGTGATTCTACAAATTTGATATGAGGCACCAGTAGAATTCGATTTGAAATGCACATAAACTATTAGGTGTGCCTATGAAGAGGAAATAACAGGCCTATTAATGGGCAGTACTGGGAAGAATGCATATGGAGAATGTGTTCAAAGAGCATTTGCAAACTGAGACATTACTTGGGGATATGAAACAGAATTATGAAAGCTGGTCTTTGATTGCTTATGGCTGACATATGCATCCAAATGAAGCTGTTAATGTTTAATAATTAAGTTAGCATGAAGTCACAATGAACAAGTCATGCTTTATAAATAAAAATGTGCATTGTTTGATTTGACTTGTTCTTCATAAGCCATGCTAGCTTCATATTACAACTTCTTTCTCTTGATGTCCTAATTATTTTGATCCACAGTTTATGAAGTTTATCTTTTCTGAAAATTGGTGACAACTTTGTTTTTCTACTGACTCCTCTGATGTCCATTTTTCTCCAGCAATTACAGACAATGGTTTATCCAAACCTTCTCATTTTCTTATTGCCTTAGGACCTAGTTGAGAGAAGATGGAAGATTAAAATCTTCTAAAATTAAATAATTTATAATTATCCCATGATCTGTTTTAAACTACAACACATTTTTAAAGAAACTTATCCTAATTTTTTCATTTTAAAAATTATTCTTCTTGGGAGGGAGGAAAGGGGCACATTTCATCAATAAGGGTACCTGATCTCAAACCAGGCAAAGCGGCAATCAAAGGGAGACCCAAACTTTACCTGTAAAATAACCACATGTATTCCTAATACTGAATCATACCCCACATCTTTAAAGTTTAAACAAATTGTTCTCCTTGATAGATGAAATGGGAAATAATTGTCTCAAAACTTTACTACCTTCCCAGATGGCAGTCTTCTTATGCTCTTAAAATACATGATAAAATTTTGGGTTACTTTGCTACTATCAGTTGATTTCAAGTTTCAAATAACAGATATATTTGACCCTTTCATATTCATTGATAGTTTTATATTCTTTTTTCCTTACTATCATAGTTTCCTTTATTCATTCAATCTCTGTGAGGAATACAAACATACCTTGCTCTCAAAGATGTTATAGCCTAGAAGTGAGGCTGATATTTGACTAGAATGTTATAATTCAGGTCTAGAAGAAATATGATGAAAAGTTCAGGTAGCATGTATGAATTCAGTGAATAAGATTTATTTTAGCTGCTTGTGTATAAATTAAAAATGTTCTATAAGAGCCTTATTTATGCTAGACTTCCAAAGAACTCCCTATTCAAGAAAATGGTGGAGCCGGGCTTGGTGGCTCAGCCTGTAATCCCGCGCCTTTGGGAGGCTGAGGTGAGTGGATTGCCTGAGCCCATGGGTTTGAGACCCGCCTGGGCAGTGAGACCTCATCTCTACAATAAATCAAAAAAAAAATCAGCTGGGCGTGGTAGCACATGCCTGTAATTCTGGCTACTCGGAAGGCTGAGGCGGAAGGATCGCCGGAGCCCAGCAGGTCGAGGCTGTGGTGGCCAGAAGCGGCCACTGCACTCCAGTCTGGGTGACAGAGTGAGACTCCAGCTCAAAAAAAAAAAAAAAAGAAAAAGAAAATGGTGGGGTCTTAATAGATCTATAAATTACATGAAGTTATATGTAACATTTGAAAGATACACAAGTATATAATACATGAAATACTATATGCACATATATATGTAAATATATATGTAATACTGTATATATGTACTTGTAATACCATATATGTTATATATATACATACACACACATACACACACACACACACACACACACACACACACACACACACACACATATATATTAAGGAGAAAAGGGTAGAATAAGATCACCGATATTCTGAAAGACATTACGATATTCAAAATTGTTAAAAGCAAACCATACACAGAGTAGTGTTTGGAGAGTTTACAAAATTATTGAAATTAGTATAATTAAAATTATACCCTCATTGCTTCCAAAAGTTCATCAGTATTTTTGCTTCTCAATAATCTGGCTAAGCTAGCATGATAAACTTTTCTTTGAATTTTTTGAAATATGCTTTCCCAAAGACAAGGAAATACATCTGACTGTTCTTTACTATTTTGAAATATATTCACTTTCTTCCTAAAACCTCCTTTTCACCTACAAGATTTTTCATTAGTAATAAAAGTTAAGCCCATTATAGTATTATTCTTTCATTTCATTTTTTTTTTTACTTGTTTGGAATTGAACTGCTATCATTTAAACCAATAATAAAATGATATAAAATTAAGAGGCAGGATTAGAATATGTATAGTAGACAGCAAATTAAAGTATACACAGATTTTTTAAAAATGTATGTTAAAATTTTGTTGGGAATTGATGGGAAACTTAAGGAGTATACTAAGGAAATCTATCGATAAGAAAAGGATAGATTAAGATGTGCATTTGGAAAGCAGAGAGAATAATAATATGGAAAAAAACAGAAGCAGTTAAAAACAGAAAAGTAAGAGATAAGTAGTGTTTCATAGAATTTTCTATAAGGATAAATGCATGAAAAATGGCAAGATGATTTAAAAAGATTTATGATTCTCAATGTAGAGAGTGGCAGAAATTGAACTATACACTTAAATTTAAAAAGGTGGGGGACAGATTCAGCTACTTGATGACATGATATTAAAGTACCTGAATTATGGAAGTGTTTTTTAAAAATCTAGTAAGGAATCCCTAAATGTACAAAAGGCATAAGAATGTTTTCTAGAGTTTAGTAGAATGGAAACTTACAATGAAAGACTGATAGGCACCAAATAAGTAGAGTGCAAAGCAAAACACCAAAAGAAAGAAATTCAGATAATGATATTCAAGCAGTATGACTGCATAAGATTACATAAAAAGGAATGTATTTCTAGATCCAAAACAATATTATCCTGTTGTATTATATGATTATGTTGAATACAATAACTCAAATATCAAGAGTTCTTATTAAAGTACCCACTATCATTTTTATAAAATATTGCAATGAATTTAAAGCAACAGAAAACATATATTTTTCCTGTTTCTTTCTTGAGCTCATCAAATTTTCACATTTTGTGAACTGTATAGTTAAGATGGCACAATGATGTAAACTATTTGCCGCTGCAATTCTCTTTCTCCACTCTGTATATACTGCATGGGCCATGGATTTCCACACAAAAAGTTGTTTTACAAGAATTAAAGTCACATTGTTCAGAATCTTCTAGCAACCAAGATGATCTAATACTCTCACAGATTTAAGTGGCCAAATTTTGCCTCTTTCTCCCTTTCCTTTCCATGGTCCCAGATCTTTTGCAGAGAAACAGATGACTAATCACAGTACTGATAGAGAGTAAATTCCCGAGTTGTAGAGAAGTTGGACCTTATATTCCTCCCAATACTAAAGCCAAAACTAAAAAATACTTAGATGGTTCTATGAAATGAAATAAATAATGATCAATAAACATTATTTCCCAACTGAAATAAAACAGTTCTGGCACTGTCACACACATTTTATTGATATAAACCTAAAAGATACCATCACCTAAAGAGTTGAAGTCTTGAGGTAGAGAGAATCCTAAATCTTTTATAAATGTCATTTGATAAAATGCCAGACAAAATATACAGTTCTGTACAAGTTTTTGAGGAGTGTAAACCCCTGAACTTTCTCATCACTAACTTCAAGAGGCCAGAATTTCTCAATGTTGGATCTTCACATTGGAATACAGGTTTCTTCACTGGTTTTTCCTCTTCTCTCTGTCCACTAAAGGATGTTGTAAATCACTTTTCTCTTCCTGCATTTTCCACTCTGCTGGTTACAACCAATGAGTCAAGGTTTCAAAGTGTCTCTACAGTCCAATGTAGCACAAATGTCTCTGCAGTCCAAAGTCGCTCCAGAATGTGGACTCTTATTTCCAGTTACTGGACTTAAGCTGGGCACACCCACGGAGTCACTGGGCTGGGCTAGGAATGCTGGAAACCACTGAATAAACATGACAAATTCTTCTGCAACATCATTTAAGTAAAGCAGAGAAAGAAAGTCACATTTTATAGTAGTATAAATATGAACCCAGTACAGGGAAGAATCTAAATTCTGTATGAATTTTTAGATGAAAACATGGAGACTGGAAATAAAATTGCTCTTGGTGGAGTTAGGTGAGTATATAGTGTTAGAGATACTTTGAAAGAAAAGTCTAAGAAACTCTGCATTGTGCTAAATAAATCTACCTTTATATATGGGTTTGTATTTTAGTGTGAATATTGTAACAAATGAGAAAAGAAGTTTAATAATAAGAATGCCCATGGACAAATGATGAAGTAGATTGAATATTTCCTCATCATCTCATCACTATCTCTCAGACTGCCCAGACACAATGTTGAAGAATCTGATTCTTAACCTCCACTTCATGAACATTTTGGTTTTTTTCTTCATCAATATATGTTGTTTTGCATTCCATTATCTTAAGACATTACTATGAATGTAAAGAGTTAATCTTTTCACAGCATAAGTAAGATTCATATTAAAGTAATCGTCATATAATTGATATTTTAGACAACCTTACGCTGGGTGTATTTGCCATTATGCAAAAAATTCTACTGAGCTTTAACATTGTGCCAGACAATGTTTCAAGGTGCTGAGAATGCAAAAATGAATAAGACAGTCCTTTAAAATCCCACCCAAGCCGGGTTTGGTGGCTCAGCCTGTAATCCCGCACCTTTGGGAGGCTGAGGTGAGTGGATTGCCTGAGCCCACGGGTTCGAGACCTGCCTGGGCAAGCGAGAGCTCATCTCTACAATAAATCAAAAAAATTAGCCGGGCGTGGTAGTGCGCGCCTGTAATTCTGGCTACTCAGAAGGCTGAGGCGGAAGGATCGCCGGAGCCCAGCAGGTCGAGGCTGCGGTGGCCGGGAGCGGCCACTGCACTCCAGTGTGGGCTACAGACTGAGACTCCGACTCAAAAAAAAAAAAAAAGAAAATCCCACCCAATCTTGCTGTAGAAGACAGATCTAAAAACAAAGAAGTGTCTTATAAGTCATGTTTCCACAAAGGATACATAGAGACATAAAGAAGAGTTGTGTTGGTCTCAGGAAAAAAAGTGAGAAGTAGCTTCTAAAAGAAGGTGACCCCATAGGTACGTTTTAGAAGTGAATACATATACACTAGACAAACAGGAAAACAGTTGTATTTCAGGCAAACATAAAACTATGAAATGGCCAAGTGAGCATAGGAAGTGGTAAGCAACTCAGGATGGTGGAAACAAAGGATTAAAAGGGGAAGGGGAGACACAGGCCTGACTGTTGAGTAAGACAGATGGATCACATGCCCCTGTATCCTAAACATAGCAGTGAGAGATTGGCTCAAAGCATAGTAATTCACTACCCTAATGTAAACATCATGAAATTTCCATTTTGAAATTCCTATCTTTAATTATATTCTAGGAAGCCTAGAATTGCTGGGGTAAAGGAACCTCCTTTCATTTGTGATAATCTTAAAGAATCAATATTCACTCACTTTCCCTGGATTATAATCTCAGAGGTATATGGAGAAACACGGCTGAAGAGTTAGAAAGAGGACAAAGGAGGATCAAAGCCAGATAAGGAGTTTGAACTTTGCTGTATATTTAATGGGCTGCATTGGTGGATTTTAAAGATGGGGGGAAATGTTTTCAGAAAGGTCTTTCTGACAACACAATAAACGTTTCTGAGGTAAGGGCAGGGAAAAGGAGAAAATCACAGTAATGGTGGAGTAGTGATGCTGACAATCTGAACAAGAAACAGTGGAGATAGAACCTTTATGTCCTATAATCCTGTAGTAGGCAGGATAATGATCTCTCTAAAAGGGATCCACATCCTAATCCCTGGATTCTCTGAATGTGTTATGTTACACGACTAACAGAAATTATAAAGTTGCAGATGGAACTAAGGTTGTTAATCAGCTGACTTTAAAATAGGGAGATTATCTTGGATTACCTGGGTAGGGTTGAGGTAAAGTAGAAGAGAGTCAGCAGAAGAGTCAGAGTCAGAGTGGTGGGATGTGAGAAGGACTTAACTAGCTGTTGTTGGCTTTACAGGTGGACTAAGGAGGCCACAAACCAAATAATTTGGGCAGTCTCTAGTAGTAGGAAATGCAAAGAACAGGATTCTCCCATAGAGCTTCCAGAAAGAACACAGATCCTCCGTCACCTTAATTTTAGCCCAGTGAGATCCTTTTTGGTCTTCTAATCTTCAAAACTGTAGATAATAAATGTATTGTTTTAAACCACCAAGTTTGTAGTAACTTATTGCAGAAACAGGAAATGAAGAGAGCCCTTGAGTGAAAATCATCTTGAACATTTAACTCTACTAAAATGTGGGCCACATCTACATACCTCTGATAAAGGTTTTTCGAACTGAGGTGCACCATGCTTTGGTTTATTGTTCATAGTTCCTTATCCTTCCTCCTCAAACATGCAGAGATTTCTTAACATTTAGATAGAATTTTTATGTCTGTTGATCAATCAAATGCTGTTTTGTGTCTACCTCTGTTCAGAAAGTCAATTTTAAAATACACAGTATTAGGAACTATAAATGTAACAGCATTAGGAGTAAGAGCTGTAGAGCCACACAGACATCGATCAAATCACAACTCCATCTCTTACTCATAGTGTGACTTTGGGCAATTTAAAATATCGGTGCCTCAGATTCCTTATTTGCACAAAGGAAGAGTAATGTCTTAAGTTTGAATCCCCGGGATTACACCCTGAGATGAAGACCGCAAGTGATGTATTGAGGAAATGTTTCCAGGAAAAACCTTTAAGGTATAAAGTTAATAAAATAAAGAAGGTGTTTATTTCAGGTAAAATCCTAACATCAGTATAATCCTGCATGGGAACCTTGGAGTATAAATTACAGCTTAGATTTTCTTGCTACTGGAGGCAAGAATGCTGGGCTTTTATTTTGTTGTTGTTGTTTTTTTTTTTTTTTGAGTTGGAGTCTCACTGTGTCGCCCAGACTGGAGTGCAGTGGCCGTTCCCTGCCACCACAGCCTCGACCTGCTGGGCTCTGGCGATCTTTCCGCCTCAGCCTTCCAAGTAGCCTGAACTACAGGCATGCGCTACCACGCCTGGCTAATTTTTTTGATTTATTGTAGAGATGAGGTCTCGCTGCCCAGGCGGGTCTCGAACCCGAGGGCTCAGGCAATCCGCTCACCTCAGCCTCCCAAAGGTGCGGGATTACAGGCTGAGCCACAGAGCCTGGCTGAATGCTGGGCTTTTAAACTGCATAGGACTGTCCTTGTCAAAGGGTATCCTGGGAGATAAGTAAGCTACCAGGTTGTTCTTTCTGGTTCTCTGTTCCAATGCACAAAGTGAGCCTTGTAGCCTTTGAGCTGTTTCCAAAACAAGTCCCAGGGGCAGGCTGTGAGAACCAAAAGAACACAGAAGGGGAAGGGCACTCATATACAATCAAAGGGATCCTAGGAGATCTGGGTGGAGTTTAACCATGTTTGCCAAAAACATTTACCTCCTAGAACTCTTCAAAGAATTGAATGCACTCATTCCTTTCCTTAGTTTTTAGGATTCCTAAACAATTTTTCTTTTGGAATAACATGTAATATTTAATGTCATATTCTACACAGTGTTCAATGGTGAAATAATTCTTTCTTGACATAGCATCAAATCCCAAACTGATAAAGACAATAGGAAATAAAGCACATGTGAGGGATACGATAATAAAAAGTAAGCAAATTAGCTAGAGCCAATGTCTTCACTTCCAAGATAGTGCTGTCCTCAGGGTTCCCCTTTTACTGCTTTTGTCAGTCAAAGTTCAGGCAGGAGACCAAACCACACCATAATTTCAAGACAAAAAAATTGAATTTAAAGAATTTTTATGTAGCAAAGGAGGCTGACTATTAAGAGAGGAAAATAAGTCACTAAGGAATACATAACTAGTGTATATAGGGAGCAGCCGCTATCTCTCAGGCTGCTGGAGAGTATTCAAGGAGGGAAAAGACTTAGAAAAACATCCCTTATCCACTCTCATCCTGCCAGGCCTGAAAGTCAGACCTCATTAGAGATGTTATAACTGTGGCCCACTTGATGGCCAAGAATTTTTTTTTTTTTTTTTTTTTTTGAGTTGGACTCTCACTCTGTCGCCCAGACTGCAGTGCAGTGGCCACTCTCGGCCACCGCAGCCTCAGCCTGCTGGGCTCCGGCGATCCTTCCGCCTCAGCCTTCCAAGTAGCCGAAACTACAGGCTTGCCCTACCACGCCCGGCTGATTTTTTGATTTATTGTAGAGATGAGTTCTCACTGCCTAGGCGGGTCTCGAACCTGTGGGCTCAGGCAATCCACTCACCTCAGCCTCCCAAAGGCACGGGATTACAGGCTGAGCCACCGAGCCCAGCTTGGCCAAGAAATTTTGTTGAGGTGTCATACACTTGACTGACAAGGAGACCATCAGCTGCTTTGCTAGTAAAACTTGCTAGGAAGCCACCCACTGACATGCCAGTGAGACTCATGAGGAAGCCACACAGTGGAGAACTGGCCAAATTTATCGAAGAGTGTATAATATTGGTCTCCTTTACACTCTTGGCTAGAAAGTCACTCACTGACCACCATATGACAGAAGCAAGCAGAAAAGCACTGGAACCCAAGGGAGAAGCCTCTTCTTTTAGCAGTGTTCCTCTAGTACCTTCTATTGACAAAGCCTAACATTGTGTCAACTGACCATAAAGCAATGTTTGCAGATTCCAACTCTAATATTACAATTTAGGGCAAACAAGAATGGATTTGGAGCTGAAGAGCACTCATGAAATGGCACTGTAAAAGGTAGCTCTACTACACCACAGTGACTTTCCTGAGTTCTGGAAGATGAGAGTTTGCTCTTATCCCAAACTCTCGCTCCACTTGTTTTCTTCTTACTCAATTGCCCCTGAAAGAAAGAGAAGACCCTTTGGGTACTATGTACTGAGAGCTGGTATGAAACATGGTCAGTGTAGTTATAGAGAGTTCAGCGCTGTGACTGAGAAGAGGTCTGGAGTCAAATCACTTGGGTCAGAATGTTAGCTTCCCCATTGGCTAGATTTGCAGCATTGCAAAAGTCCTTCCTTGTATACCTCAGTTTCCTTAATCTGTAAAGGAGATAATATCAGTACCTACTTTATTAAGCTGCCAGGAGACATAAAATGATATATGTAAAGTCCACAGAATATCATCTGGCATATACTCAGAACTTGATAAATATTAGTATTTCCCATGCATGATAGCTTATATTGGTGTTAAAGATACATACATATATATTTATATATTTATATTTTTCAGTTTGTATTATCAATTTCAATTTATAATCATGCCTCATAATGCTAAAACCCAACTTCTTTGGGTGAGATTGGGCTTTGCTACAAAGTCCTTCCTACTCCTGGGCACTGCCGGTAGCTCTGGCTTCAGATCCTGGCACTGCACTGGCTCACTGAATAATCCTCACTAGTCACAGCCAACTCACTGGGGATCTGTTTTCTCAAGCGAAAAAGACACAAAGTTAAACAAATCATCTTTCTTTTAGATTTCCTCCAGGTCTGACTCAATTTGATCTTACTCGCCCCCAAATAGTGAATTATACTTAAGAGGAAAAGAGGAAAAAAATTAACATTTTGACGCCTACCCATCTGTGTCAAGGCAAGCACTTTGCATACTTTTCCTGGTTTCAACCTCACCATAGACCTATTAGATTAGTATTCTTTAACCTTATTTAATAAATAAGAAAACTGAGTCTCCGAAAGGTCAAGCAGTTTCCTCAAGATCACACGCTTGGTAAATAGCAGAGCCTGGATTCAATGGTGTTTCTGTTTGGGTGGACTAAACATCTTGACTGTACTGCGTGCCTCCCACACTACCTTCGTCTCGTACATTAAGAATCCTAACTGCTCAACGTTTTTCATGCTCTACTTTAAAGACATGAGTGGGTGTGCAACTTTTCTGTCTGCAACGTATCATTTGAAAGTTAAGCAAATGAAATTAATTTACCAGTTACAGGATTTTTTTTTTAATCATTCAAAAGAAACCAGCATTCGAATGAAAATCAGCAGCCCTCCTGTATCCTTGCGTTCCTGTCCTCACCTCTGCTGGCTGCAAACTTGGTGAAGGGAGGAGAACACCGGTTAGGGCCAGTGAACTGAGTTCCAGCGCGATCTGGCTATTTTCACCCTCCGAGTCTTTCTCTGTAGCAGGGGGTTGTCGGAACAGGTCATCTGAAGGTTTCTTCCCCAGGTACCGACCTGACCCTGGTGACTGTCCTGGGCCAGCGCGTGCCTCTGCCCTCCCTCCATCACAACTCCATTTCTCTGTGGAGACTGTTCACTGCATCCATCCCCCAGCTCCCAGTACCCCAAGTCCTGTAGCCCCTTCTTTTCCGCTCCCTCTATTGAGGAAACGTGAAGTCCCTTATTCTAGTTCCCTGGAATCGCCAGCCCTCCACCAAGTTCCAGTCCTGGCGGGATGCGCGGGTGCGGCCTGCGCCAGCATACGCTGCGATGCTCCCCGCAGTAGGGCGACCAGCCTCCAGTTCCCCAACTTTCTCCTTCTCGGAAGTTCGCGACGAATGAGTGACTGCACAAGCGAACAGCCGAAGTCTCTCTGCACAGCGAACTCCTCCCCACCGCATGGCTCCTGCCTCCCAGGCCTGCTCCCCCAATTCCACGCCGGGTTCCCCCACCCTAGCTCTTTCTCACGGCAGGATAGGCACCGGGAGGCTCGCAGCGCCGGAGATGTGGCACGAGGCACCGGGCGCGCCAGACGTCCGCGTCCCGCTATTTCTACTCCTTCGGAGCCCAGGTGGGAAGAAGTCAGGGCGTCCTCCCAGCACAGCAGCCTAGAGCGCCGCTCGGCAGTGTGGAGGCTCAAGGAAGGTCCGCACTGGGCTCCAGGCCCTTCCTGCTGGCCTCCCCACGCCGGGCCTCGGTTCCCCTCCTTCCCGGCTCCCGCCTCCTCCCGTAGGCTGCCAGGCGGACCCAGCCTGCCTCTCTCTCTGCCTTCACTACCGGGTCAAGCTGTGGAAGGAGGGAGGGAGGCAGCGCGAAGCTCTCCCTGGCTCCCCACCCGTCCCGCGCCCCTCCTCCCTCTCCCCTCTGCCAGTACAGTACAAGTAGTACACACACGCGCGCGCGCGCACACACACAAACACACACGGACCCTGCCGCTGCCACTGCAGCTGCCATGGATATCAGCTAACAACACACACCCAGGCGCGCGCGCGCGCTCCCACTCGCACCACGCAGGAGTGGCCCCCGGCATCCCTACCCTCCGTCCCCACCCCCACCCCACCCGCTCACCAGCTCGGCTACTGCTCGCTCCGGCTGCCGCCGCCGCCGCCGCCGCCGCCACCGCCACAGCTTCCTCTGCTGCGGGGCCACAGCCTTGAGTGTCATTCCAGGGACAGCACAACCTCACCCAAGCTGTCCTACCTCAGCCCAGCCGTCCCTCTCATCCTCCCCCTTCCTCGTCCACACTCCATCTAAAGAAGAGGGAAAGCACCGACTAGAGAGGGGAGGAAGGCAAAGTCTGCTCTTTTCACCGCTTGGCCCCCTGGCTCCTCCATCCTCATCCTCTCAACAACCTCCCGACCCCAAAGGAACCCCAGGGACTGAGGCGATTCACCCCACTGCCATGTCCAAAAGCTTGAAAAAGAAAAGCCACTGGACGAGCAAAGTCCATGAGAGTGTCATTGGCAGGAACCCGGAGGGCCAGCTGGGCTTTGAACTGAAGGGGGGCGCCGAGAATGGACAGTTCCCCTACCTGGGGGAGGTGAAGCCCGGCAAGGTGGCCTATGAGAGCGGCAGCAAGTTGGTGTCGGAGGAGCTGCTGCTGGAGGTGAACGAGACCCCCGTGGCGGGGCTCACCATCAGGGACGTGCTGGCCGTGATCAAACACTGCAAGGACCCCCTCCGGCTCAAGTGTGTCAAGCAAGGTGAGCGCAGCGGCTTGCTCAGTGCTTTGCCAGGCGGTGGGACCGCTCGGGACGCCGGGCAGGGAGCGGGTGGGCGCGCGCGTTGAAGGGGGTGTGTTGCGCGATGGTGGGGTGGGGTCGAGCGAGGACCCGCAGCGCCAGCGAGCTTTGCGGGGGATCAGACTGGGGGCCCGGGGGGCGGGGAGGGGCAGGCTGCGGTGTGGCGTGCAACTTTCTTTGCGCAGTTAGACCCTCCCCTTTGGAAGGTGTTCGGCCTACTCTGACCTCCTCCGAACTGCCGGGGCAAATTGAATGTGCGTCAGTGGCATCGCCCGCCGTGGATGGAGAGCTCTGAGGAAAAGAAGGAAGGAAGGAAAGAAAGAAAGAAGGAGGGGAGGGAAGAAAGGAGAGAGAGAAAGGAGCAACTTGAGGGCGCAGCGGCATCATCCGCGGGGCCGGGAAGAGCAGAGGGTGGTGGTGGGGTGAGCAGAGAACTGCGCCCAGCATTTTGGGAGCTGGGCCGGAGACGCCTGGGTCCCATATGTCCCCTAGGGATCCCTGAGACGCTGGCAGGCGAGGAAGGGAAGGGACAAATTGCTTTGCGAGCTTTGACGGGTCTTCTGTAACTTTTTCCTTGCTTCGCTCCTCTGTCCCCCTCCCCCTCCCACGGTCGCGTCATGTGGGCATCGCACATCACGTGCGCACTGACTAACCCGGGCGCTCCCCCCCAGCCGGCCCGCGGAAGAAGGCGCGGCGCTAGGGGCGCGAGCTAGTGCTGGGCGGGGGAAGGTCAAGAGCAGAGCAATGGTTTTCAGAATGTACTTTACTCTGGGGTTGCCCTTGTTGAGTGGAAGTCCTCTGGGTTCTGGATTCCGGGATGGGGGGGGTGCGTGTTTCTGGGGAGGAGCTGGATGAAATGATAGCTGGTTACAGCTCAGGCTTCCTCAGCTCCAACCTGGCTTTGGTGAGCCTTGGTTAAAGCTGTGAAGTGGATTTCGGGAGACTGGAATCTTGCAGACATCTTCACTGCCGTCTTTGCTTGAAAGAAGATTATGGTCCCAAAGAAAGACAGAATTAGATAAAAGTTTGAATTGAGGACAACTTTAAAGTATCATCTTTTGCTGGCTCACCATTTCATATGGTGAATGTATATGTGCTGCCCCTGCCTACCAAAATAAGGGTTTGTTGTCGATGTTAAAGATTGTGTGTCCTGACTCAGAGATGGATGTGAACATGTCATTGCCTGTGTTTTGCCACCTGCTTATATTACATGATCAACCGATCAACCGACTACCAATAAACTCTCTTAGAGAGGTCTGCACTATAAAATTATTCTCCTTAGAGGTAAACAAGAAAAAAATAAGTCTTGAGCAAAGTTTCTTACATTGCCCCCCCACCCCACCCCACACACACACACACACAAGTTTTTGTCAGGGATCCTTGAGTATTAATAGACGATGACTTGAAATAGGTTAATGCAAACATTTCCTTGTAAATTTTTCAAGAAAACACACCCATGGCTCAAACATAGGAATTAATGTTAACATATTTGATTTCATGATACAACCTTATAGCAATAGATACAAATGTAATGTTTTGATGATGTGTTCAAGGAATGCACTAGAGCTAAAGACCGTGGTTTTTATGATAATAAGCTTGGTATTTTTAATGGAAAGTGGCTACAAAAGTTAATGCATTATTAAATTGGACTAATAATGTGTCCTACTAGGAGAGATGATTGTCCTATTATAATTTGCAGTGATTACCACGTCTTAAATGTTGTATTCAATTCTGAGCACTACTTGTTGAGGTGGACCTGGGCAAACTGTAATGCTAGCAAAGAAGAAATCCGGATAAGAAAGAAAGGGAGATTATTGTATATTGTAAATATAGTTTATGAGATTTAGTGGAAAGACTTAAATTTCTCACTTAAAAAAATGAGAGAATGGAAACTGTCATTAAATATTGAAAAGTAATCGAGAAAGAAAAGGAATTCCGACTGTCCTGTTACATTCCATAAGACAGAACTAAGATGAATCTATGGAAACATTTTAAAGGATGAACCATCTTTACCTTCATTAAAAGGATGGGTTTTCTAACAATTCTCCAAAAATCTGTGGTGGCATTGTGAGTTAAGGCTCTTGTCATTGTGGGTGTTCATGAAGAGGCTGAAATGACGATATGCCATGGATTCCTATATAAGATGGGGACCTCAGTTAGGTATCATTTAATCCTACCATGATTTTCTCTAAGTTGGTCTTTGATCACTCAACTTCTGTATGAAATTTTATTTGGAAGTTTATTGCTTTTAGAACTCATAGAATATATGCTTATTAAGTGATATATTTAGGGGGAAATCTTTTCCCATCTTATATTAACCCTTTGTTTTATTCTTTATTGGTTCATTGCTGATAAATTCTTATAATGATGCTCACAGAACCGTCACAGAAACCTGATTTATATCCCTAATCACTGACAAAGAACAATAATTGTTTCTTTTATCTTTTGTGGAATAAATAGTCATTTTGTATATTCTTTTAAATATAATAATTCATATATACTGTTCTTTTGGTGAAATCAAATAACAGACAGGTTTATTTTATTTATCACTAGAATCAAAGGGAGACTTTTAGAACCTCTAATGTATTGTCAATGTGTCTTGATTTTCAGTACAGATTTCACTTGCTGGAAAATCATTTAGAAACTCTTGGTTCAATGAATACATTTCTGGAGAGCCAGCTAGAATAACTGAAACCCTTAAACATGGTTTGTCTAGCAATTGTATTTTTAAACCATTCATGAGATCGATCTTTGAATATTCATTCAGACACTGGGTTTGTACAGAAACAACATGCATAATTAGAGCCAAACAAAGGTAGATTTTGTAAAGCAAAGGTGATATTTTAATAACAAGAATATTGTTACAAAGTGCTCCTGATAAAAGAGCTTTCCTTATTCTTATTGTATTTACTTGTTAACTAAATTTATTTTACACTCACTGCAATTAAAAATTTTCATAATTTTAAAAGGAAGTGAGCTACCTGGATTTTAAGACATGCTAGACATATATATGTATCATAGTTTTTCTACACCATTTAAATGTCTTCAAAACCATTTTCAAAGCTGTTTATCTAAATTCAAGGAATTCCCTTTTTAATTTAAACTGTCTACATTTACTCCATACAATAATAAGCCATATATGAAAAATATCATTTGTTGTCACATCCAATTATGTTTTATAAACTATATGCCCTTTTTTGTTTATAGTAATATTCCTCACCAATGTTTCTAATTCTAAATGAGTAGTTTTGTTCTATGATCTCATTAATGTATCAGACCCAGATGAAGAAATCTTCTTGAATGGTTTTTAGAACTATACTGAAGTGCTAAAGGTTTTTTTTTTCTTTCCTTTAAAAAAAAATTGCCACTAAAGTTCACAGCAGTCAGTTACATAGACCTTTGTGTCCTACAGTCCTTGTACTATGGCTGCTAATGCATCTAATACCACATAGGGACCTACATAGCGTGCACTTATTTTCCCACTTAGTATCTCAAAATGGAAAAGAAAAGGAAAAAAATGTCTAATTCTTCCTATGTGGAAGATGGGCCAAATAAGGTCTTTGAAATTCAGTGCTAGGGAATATCTGCATTGCTTTCCCTCCTACTGCTTCTTTCAAAGATACCTTCAAAGGAAAGTAGATGCACGTTTATTAAGAGTCATGCTTTCTCTTTGACTGACTTCAGGCTAGCAGAGCCAAATCTCTATGTTTCTTTTTATTTGGGAAGGTAAAAACAAATTATCTCAGATTTTCTGCCAACAAAGTCTTTTCCGTATAAATATGGAGTATATGAATTTTATTGTTCAATAGCCAATACAATTGTTTAAACATTTTGATCTGTTAATTATTTTAAGAATAAAGTACTTTTAATGTTTTAGAATGAGATTAATGAGACAATTCTCTCTGGGCATAATTTATGTGTAATGCCACTGTAGTTTTTTAGTATATGAAGATAATTTAAATGATATTACCTTGAATGTTTTACACGCTTTTTTTCCATATGTACCATCTCTGCTTTTAAATTGAGATTGTCCAATCTTATGGCACATTTATTATGTTCACCCTCCTTTTTAGTTGCTTGTAACTGACATATTCGCTTTTATAATGAGAAAAAGTTTTCACATTTGACATTTCCAGTTGATTGTAGTTTAAACAATTACTTTCAAATTTCATAGCAGACCCTAGGAGAATCGTTTTTCTCAGGACGTGGGGTAGGGTAGTGATTAAATGTGTAAACTTTTAGGTAGACCATTTAGTTTAAACTTTTGAGGATGACAGCTGGTGCTAGCTATATGAACAAATTATCTAATCTGAGTAGCATTAGTACCCTAAGAATATTAGGGAAGTTATCTAAATCATATAGTGTCTGGTGGGTAATAGCATCATGCACATTTTAGTAAATATTTTTACAAACATATTGGTCATTTTGAGTTAGTGATATTCTGGAATGTTTTATTTTTAAGATATTTTACGCTTAATTCAGCTTAACTGAAAAAATGAAATAATTAATACAATAAGTAATCTACAATTTGTATTCTTGAGGTTCTTTTGTAGAATGAAATAATTCCTTTTCTCTGAAAAGCATTTCTTTGAAAAATAATGTCATTAAATACAATGAAACATATTTTCACCTCTTAAAAATAACTCCCACTGATCCTGCCTTTGTGTGTAAAGATATGCTGTTTATATTTGCTTTATACTTTAGCCATAGTTTATTTTCACCCTAGTAATTTATTTCCTTTGTAATCATATCTTTTCTCCCAAACAGTTGGTGAATATATTGAATTGTTTACTCTAGGCTTGACAAGCATAAAAATCCTATTAGAATTAATTAATTTAAGTTTAGAAATTTATTTATACTTCTTACACATTACTGTAGTTAAACAGAAGTGTATGCTTTAAGGTGGAACCTTTACTTCTCAGGTACAAATTATCTCAGCTAGAAATTAAGTACCTCATAAAGAAGAACAATAATAAAACAATTAATTCATAAGTGTTCACAGCCAACAATGCATAATAAAGAAAAATGCTTCAAATTCAGCAAGAAGAATATTTTACATTTATGTGAATGACAGTAGCTTAGTATAAATTATTCTCTCTATTAATACTGTTACAAGATGAAGAAAACAACATTTCCACTGCTAGCATTCCAATGATTTTAGCCTTTTAGTTGAATTAGTCTCATCTTAGAATTCAATAGAAACATCTACTCTGAAGTTCCAGTGTTCAATATTAATTTCTAAAAATCTTTTTTAGCTACAACCTGGCTATTTATCATGACAAGCAGAATAGGGTCTTACAACTTTCTTTGCATTGTGTCTTCTTAATTATTATTTATTCCATTCTACTTTCAACTCTCTTCTGTCTCCTGGAAGTATTGATCCTAGATAGGCAATTTAGTAATAAACTCATAATTACTGAATTCGCATTGTTAATGAAAGACCTGCACAGGGATGTGTGTCAGCTAAAAACTATAGTACAACGTTCATATCCTCAGAGAGAACTATTACAAATTGCTTTCATTATTATATTTCATTGACATTTTGTCAACTCAGAAAGGATTCTATTTTGAGATTGTTTTTGTTGAAATTTTGAAAATTTGCGTTGTTTTAACATATACTGTGAACCGTTTGGGGTAGTATGGAAGAAACAGTAAAAGTTTTCTTCTTTGACAATTTATTGACTATAAACTCAATTGCATCCCATTGATTTATTTTCAAGGATCCATTAGGCTAATGAGTGAATGCTTTAAATAAATGAATTTGTTTCAATATTTGAAATAATTATATGGCTTGCTCTACCGGGGAAGACAATTTCTCCCTGTCATTGTTACATGAATCCATATGATCATTATTATATCCAAAAATAACCAAACACAGATATGTGACAGAAGAAAAAATAAACCTTCATAATGTGAGGAAAAAGACATTTTGTTTATGTTGATTTTTTAAATGAAAAAAATTGGAATAAATTTTATCCATGTCTTAACTGTCAAATTTATTTATGACATCAGAAATTTTTCCATAAATCCCCATGTATTTTTATTAAGTGACTCTGCTAAATGAAGTGGAAAGAAGCATAACTACTTAATTAGAAATATAACATGTATATTTTTAAAATCTATTTTTCAAATTATGCTGTTTGAAGAAGTTTCTTAAAACATGTTCCCAAATGCCTCATTGAATTATCTCTATTACCTTGGATCAAGGGTAGCACAAAAGCTGTTTACACTTTACATTGTCACTTAATAGATCATAGAGAGTGTCTGAGTACAAGTGTTAAGCACAAAAACAATTATGTATTTTAATATTAATTTTTAATTATACAGGTGAATATTGTTGCTTATTCTATATTTTGTGTTGCTATGCACAGGAAGGTACACACTTAGCCAGAATAATACATGAATACAAAAATAACAAAGACTGTAGAAAGTCACATATTAATGTTGCAATGTACCCTGATTAACTGGATTGTAAATACCAGCAAGTTTCAGAGGTATAAAATGTCTACTGTGGCATCTGTGAATTAGTCTAATCTGCAAACTTTAGTCTCTTTCTGTTATCTCTGCTGTAAGGATGTTAAAGCAACTCTTATCTTTCTTTCTTTCTTTTTTTTTTGAGTTGACGTCTCACTCCGTTGCCCAGGCTGGATGCAGTGGCATTCTCGTGGCCACCACAGCCTCGACCTGCTGGGTTCAGGCAATCCTTCCACCTCAGCCTTCCAAGTAGCTGGAGCTACAGGCGCGTGCCACCGCACCCAGCTAATTTTGTTTTGATTTATTGTAGAGACGAAGTCTCACCAAGTTACCCAGGCTGGTTGTGAACCCCTGGGCTCAGGCAATCCTCTCACCTCAGTCTTCCAAATTGCTGGGATCACAGGCTTGAGTCACCATGCTCATCCTAAAGTAATTCTTTACTAGACAAAGTTTTTTCAAAATCCAGCAAATATTTAGTCATAAAGGATCATCCAAAAGTCAGCTTATTCCCAAAAGTGCACTGAACATGGGTAAATGTAATCTTGCCTTTTTAGCAAGTTAGGTACATTTTGTTGGTGGCCATTTTGTTGGTGTTAGAAGTGAGGAGTAAGGTCTAAATAATCAGAAGGAAGTTGATTTCCCCTCTGCAAGATCAAAAATTTTTATCAAAAATATGCTTACCTATCTGTAGCTAAAATACTGAAACTCTCTTTCTTTGTGTTTTTTCTGAAACATTGTCTATAGTTGGATCTCCTTTTCCTCTTTGGTTGAAAGTACCTGTGCTTTGCTTTTTAGTTTGTTCTGCTTCTTTGGATACATGTGATATACACACAGGTATGCATGGCACAAAGAATAATTTTACATAACTTTTTTTCTAAAATAAAGCTGTGACATCACATGCATAAGTGCCTTTTTGAGATTATTAATTTTTAAAATGGCACTGGACCTCAGTGTGTGAAGTTGTGTGTGTGTGTGTGTGTGTGTGTGTGTGTGTGCGCGCGCGTGCGTGCGCGTGCAGCACTCTTCTTCAGTTCAGTATGGGAATCTCCTGAGTGAACAAGGTGTTTGTTCTACTTCTTTGGCTGCATGGGATATATACACAGGCACATGTCAAACATAGAATAATTTTATTTAACATTTTTTTCTAAAATAAGACTAACATCACATGCATAAATGCCTTTTTGAGATTATTAATTTTAAAAATGACATTGGACCTTAGTGTGTGAAAAATGTATATGTGCTCTTTTTCAGTTCGGTATGGGAATCACCCGAGTGAACATTTTTATTCTGTTTCTTTGAATACACGGGATATACACAGGCACACACACGTGCACACATGCATACACATACAAACTTTTCACACACTAAGATGCAGTATGTAAGATTACAATATTTTTTTTTTTTTTTTTTTGAGGTGGAGTCTCACTCTGTGCCCAGACTGGAGTGCAGTGGCCGCTCCCGGCCACCGCTGCCTCGACCTGCTGGGCTCCGGTGATCCTTCCGCCTCAGCCTTCCAAGTAGCTGGAACTACAGGTGTGCACTACCACGTCCGGCTAATTTTTGATTTATTGTAGAGATGAGGTCTCACCAAGTTGCCCAGGCGGGTGTCGAACCCGCAGGCTCAGGAAATCCACCCACCTCAGCCTCCCAAAGTGCTGGGATTACAGGCTGAGCCACCTAAAATGAGCCACAGTCTTATTTTAGGGGAAAAAAAAGTTACATAAAATTATTCCATGTGTGACAAATCATAGTCACCTATGAATTTTCAAATGTGAGTGATATTTTTAACTCTTTTTTAAAAAAAATTAACATTTATTTACTCACCACCACCAAACTGCAGATGGCAATGATTTCTTTGCCTTGCTCTGTCTCTTTGCTTTTTGTTTTTTGTTTTTTTAATTTATTTCATTTTAAAGATATGGGGTACAATTCAGGATTAGGTACACAAGTGGTCATTACACAGGTTAAGTTTGGGCCTACCTTTGGTCCCCACTTTGTCTGGTTTGAGATCAAGTACACTTATTAATGTTATGTGTATCTCCCCACAACCTCCCCCCTCCCCCCGCCAGCTCTCTCCTATCAGTTTCCAGCTACTGCCAATCACTTTCTTATAGTATTATGGTAAATGTTCCGGGTCCACTTATGAGTGATATTTTTAACACTTATTACCTCTGAGCATGGGATATAGATACCATAAAGATATAATAAAATTAAGTGTGTAAATATATATGTGTATATATATATGTAAATAAATAAATCTAAATAGTTGTTAAGAAGTGATTAAAAAGAGGTCAGATTTATGTCCTAATGTTACAATGCACAGGATAGTGTCCTAAAATTAAAATTACAGAAGAAAGATAGGAATAAAGGTCATGCTTATTTGTGAACTGGATAACATATTTACAGAATAATCTAAATTTATATTGGTTTGGATGTCTCAGAGTAAAATGAGAAGTCTGGATTCAAGAATTTGAATACACTGTATATTGCTATTCTAAAGAAGTAATCATTTAAAAATAAGCTAAATGATGCCTGAGTAATAAATACTTACCTAAAATAAAAGTACTGGCATTGCTTTACTAAGAAATTTAAAATGTATAGCCGGGAGTGGTGGCTCAAGCCTGTAATCCCAGCAGTTTGGGAGACCAAGGTGAGGGGATTGCTTGAGTCTACGGGTTTGAGAACAACCTGAGCAACTTGGTGAGGCCTCATCTCTACAATAAAGCAAAATAATTAGCAGACAAGGTAGGGTGTGCCTGTAGCTCAGGCTACTTGGAAGGCTGAGGCGGAAGGATCACCTGAGCCCAGCATGTTGACGCTGCGGCAGCTGTGAGCATGCCACAGCATTTCATCCTGGGTGAAGAGTGAGATTCCAACTCAAAAAAAAAAAGAAGAAGAAATTAAGCATGTAAAGAAAAAGTTATTTTAATTTAAAAGGATTCTAATAATTTTGCTATGAAGTGAGGTATATAATACTTTAAATTATGTTAATTTTTAAAATTAAAACCATTTTCCTTATGGTAAATTAATTTACTGTGGAATTAATACCATATATATGAATTTCCAAACTACATGTAACCATAAATCAAATATAAATTTTTGTAAATTAATATATCTGATAACCCAAACAAAATATTAAGCCACTACTATTCCTCAAGAAAATGTCTTTTTATATTCTTATACAAGTCTTCTATTTCAGATTAACTGAAAAGTTTTCACTGTCTAATGTGAAAACCATATGATACCCTTCCCTTGGGGAAATTGATTCAGCATTGACTAAGGAGATGCTTTGCTTCAGTTGAATATCTTTTCAGGTAGAACTTAGACAGCCAGCCATGAAGTTATTAAATAAATTGTTGGTTGTCTGCTCAGAATTCATTTCTTCTTCTCCTCCCTCACTTATCAAAATGTCAGTTTTGTTGAAGTATCACGTGTTAGTACACTGAAATGTGTTTCATATCAACTTGTTCTCAGCCCAAGGGATAAACCTAGATTCATCTAACCAAACAAGGTAATTCCATCACTTCCCCAGTGGTTGACATAAGAAAAGGCTTATAACCCAGTTCTAAGTAATGAAAAGTAGAGTAAATTCCCTTGGAGGATTTCTGAAAAAAAATTCTTAGTTCTTTGAATAAGATCAAAGAAAGAACTATTCACTTTTCTGTCTGTTAAAGTTGCTCCACATAAAGGTGATGCCTAAAGCAATGGTAGCCATATTGTGATCACAAAGAAGCTAGCCAAGGGGTGGAAGATGCCAGAACAGAATGGTGAGAAGATACTGGCTCCTTTAGGCCATAAATCTGCTGAAATAATGAACCTAAGACCAACCTTGTCTCTGAACTCCTTGTTATTGAGATAATAATGCAGACACAAGATATTTAAGCATTTAGATTGATCTTCTATTATTTGTAGCCCAAATTATTGTGATTTATACCATTGTAAAATGGTATAATATACATATTTTGTTACTATTTTATTTTTGAGGGGAGCATTGGTAAAGGTCTTCTTTCAAAAAGAGAAGTAATTTTGGAGAAGACAATAAAATGTATTTTCTAGTTACATAAATTCAGTGAAATTCTAGATATGTCTTCATTACCTTATTCAATTTTTCTCTTTTAGGACTTCTGCTTTAAACTTCAAAAACTTTTTACCATCTTGAAGTAAAATATGTAGGAACACAAACTTATTTTAACATTATCCAAAATAAAACATATTCTAGAAAACAAATCAGCAACAAAAATATACCAACAATACATGCCAAAACCAACCTGAAATATTTTTTGAATTATATAGTGTTTACAAATGTCTGTGCCATTGATCCAGGAGTGCATGTAATTATAAATTGACTTATTATATATAATGTTCTAGCTCCATTTTTCCAGGACTAGAATTTATTTACTTATTCAAAAAACATTTATTAGCAACCTACTCTCTGACAAGTATTGAGGTAGCAATGGGTAATAGAAAGATGAATAAGACATCCTTAAAACATCATCTGTAGCCTCCAGTAGTTCAACCTGTGCTATGTCTTACATGATCTGAGTAAAATGTCATTATGTACAATTATGATAAATCAATTTTAAAATACACAAAAAATCATCAGAGTATGTCATTTCCATATTCTAACAGAAACTTTCATGATGTAATGGTTTAAAAAAAGGTAAGAAAATAAAATATTTTGGAGAAAAAATATAAGCTAGAATGTCTTAGTATTCTATATCTTGGATTACAGCTCAATTAGTTCCATAAACTCTGTATATATACATACACACACACACACACACACACACACACACACACACACACACACACACACATATATATATATACACACATATATTATGTGTGCTTAAGTTTTAGTCACTGTGCTAGAAAGTTTTGATAGAAAGGTGCATAAATCTTGATCTCAGACCAGGAATTTCACAGTGCAGTGCAATAATTGTATGAATTATTGTATGAAACTTTGGAGACAAACGGGTGTGAAATTTCAGTCACAGCTCTGTCCCATATCAGATGTGAATTAAAGAAATTATTTCACATCTCTACATATCAATTTCGTCCTCTGTAAAAATAAATTAATTTCATTTTCAAATAAGTAAGCTACAGCCTTTTGAGGTTAAGATTGAGAAACTCACACAAAGCTGCATAAGAAAGCCAGGTTTCAAACCCATCACTGCTCTGAACCATCATGTGAACTTGCCTCTCAGTGAAAGATTTTAAGAACAGAATTGGAAAGGTTGTATTTGGCCAGTGTTTTCCCAGTGAAGAAAATTGTTGGAAACACTTTTAGGCAATGAAGAGACCTAATTATAGGGGCTTGAAGATACAGACAAGAAGACCATTTAGGAGTCTACATAATCAGTAAGAGGAGAGGTTTTCAGGTCTTGAACTTTTACAGTGATGTGGAAATGAGGAAGAGGAGGCTGAGTCAGGGAATATGGAAATGAAAACTTTTGATTTCCAAGCACATGTGATTGGATATAGAAAAGAAAAAAAAGAGGTTGGTGTTTCTGGGATCTGCTGGATAGTACCAAATTAAGATGGAGACTAGAGGCAATAATCAGATTTGAGTAGAAGGTAATTTCATTTGGGATATGTTTAGATTGAGGTGTCTGGAAAGAATTCAAGTATTAGGCATCAAACCATCTCAGTCTTAAAGTTAGAAGAGGGGTTGGGACTGAATGTATAGAGTATAAGAAATTATCCTATGAGAGCATCTCAACAACAACTAAACCAAACCAAACAAAACACACAAAGCAATAAAAAACAAAGCAATGTTGTGACATCAAAGTTTGAGGAGATGCCAAGGGATGCCAGGAAGAAATTAAGAGCAGTCTAAATTTTGAGTGAGTGAGTGAGTGGTCAGCACTGGAATATATAGCAGAAATGGTCAGAAAGATGAAGCCTGGAATGTTTCCATTGTATTTGGCAAAAATGAAGGTCACCTTTATTTGGTATCATTTCAGTAGATGACATAGAAAAGCCAGATGTCACGGGGTTAAAGAGTAAATAGGGAGTGAAAAAAGGGAATAGTGCATGAAAACCACTCCCTCAATAAACTTGCTTAGTAGTAAATGGTAATAAATAGTTGCTCTATAAGTGGATAAATGTTTAAGAGGGGTAGAGTGTATGTGTGTGTGTATTATAATGGAAACTTAGATTTCTGTATTTGTCACATAAATATACTTATATTCTTATATTCTCATCAATATAAGAATAGTCTAGCAAATTAAGAACCTTTGATTCATTGAATAAATAATTATTCACCACTTTTTTTGTTTTATGTCATGCTAAAGCTGAGTCCTGGCATTAAAACATTAGTAAAGATCAAGCCTACCTTCCAAGAATGCAGAGTAGAAGAAGAAACAGTAATGTACACAGCCAACCTAAAAGCATTGTGCTTAGTGTAATGGTACCGAAATAAATACTGGTTTTAGAGTAATTAGGAGAGATAGGAAGAAATAGAGGGGTGTTGATCTTGGAGTCTGAGTGACTAATTGGATTTCAGTTCCAAGTTTGTTGCTATTACTTCCTTGTGAGATTAACTTTTTCTGAGCTTCAGTCTTCTTGTGTTACAGGGTGGTTGTTAAAAATCAAAATAGGACAGGTGGGAATGTTTTGTAAAATTTTTCATGTACTTCAGTCAGGAATATTATTATTTGGAGAAGGAAGATGGCCAGTGGGGAGTGCTTCTCAGCATAAAGATCTTTCAGACTGTCTTTAAAGCTTGAGTGGGGATTCAGTAAAGGACAAGTGAGAAGTAGAGAGAAGAGCGTGATCGAAGGTGGGAAAGGGTGAAAATGATCCTCCTGTGCAAAAAAACTAACTACAAAACAATGAGGCCAAAGAAAAGGGATACCTGAATACTTCTGATGGCAACTGGGGACTTTTTCAGAAAGAAAACTTGGAGCCATGTCAGGGAAGGCCTTAATTAAAAACCTAGTCTATAGCTATTACTCTGTAGGTAGGTAAAGCCACTGAAAGTATTTTAGCAAGAGAGAAATGTGGAGTGGTTGTTTTGTTTTGTTGTTTTGTTTTGTTTTTCTAGGGGATAGAAGAGAGGGAGAAAATTTGGGTTGGGATATATATTGAGGAGAGAAGAAACTGGAAGAAAGGCCTAAAGTCTGGCATCAGTACTGGGAATGGAGGGAGGAGGTGAACTTGAGACATACTCTAGAGGTGAGGTGAAAAGATTTTATATTCAACTGAATGGGAGACAGTAGTGAAGCAGAGCAGAAGGAGGTAAAGTTGACTCAGATTTCTGTCTTGGGGGTGAGTGTGTGGAGTAGAAGAAGATGTCATTAACTACAGGAATTAAAATTTAATTTACAGGGGAAATTGCTTTAGGGTGTTCTAGAAAGAAAAAAATGCCATTTTTGAGAAATGCAGAAGCAGCAGCATGCTACTTTCAGAATATTATAGTTCTTAGTGCATGAGTAATATTATGATATTCATGAGATAGTTCTAAGATTTTACTTAAAACAATTTACATTAGGCATTGGAATTAAGGATAGTATGTTAACAGCAGTAAGTTAGAAATGGCTTATTTTATATTTTTTAGCAGGTTTTATTTCTTTCTTTCTTTTTTTTTTTTTAGCGTTGGAGTCTCACTCTGTCACCCAGACTGGAGTGCAGTGGCCGCTCCCGGCCACCGCAACCTCGCCTGCTGAGCTCCGGCGATCCTTCCGCCTCAGCCTTCTGAGTGGCTGGAATTACAGTCGCGCGCTACCACATCCAGCTAATTTTTTTGATTTATTATAGAGATGAGGTCTTGCCAAGTTGCCTAGGCGGGTCTCGAACCCACGGGCTCAGGCAATCCACCCACCTCAGCCTCCCAAAGGCACGGGATTACAGGCTGAGCCACTGAGCCCAGCTGGGTTTTCTTATTTCATTTTGCTCCAATTTGTATTACTTTAAATAAAAGGGAGTCGAGAAAATTTCTCTGGTAATACAGTGTGTTTGAGGTGCTTGGCGGACAGTATATATCTAGTGTTCAGTTGTTTCTGGTCATATGTGTCTGGAGCTCACAGAATTGTTGGACCTGAAGTTTGGAGAGTTGAGATGCATTATTTTTACAGTAATAGCTACAGCCCGGCAAGGAGCTATGGTCCCTTAGAAAAGCATTGAGAATGAGAAGAGGCCAACAGTGGATATTTGAGGGATGCTTATATTTAACAGGACTGCAATACATTATTTTTTACTTAGTATTTCAAATGGGGAGAAAAGGAAACATACATTTGTAACATCATACAAGCCAACCATCTTAAGTTGAGTTTTTACTGTGCACTATGTAGAATAGGTTCATTATATACAATATTAATGTATCACTTTTAAACTCTAAATATATCATTTCTATTTCATTAGTAAGTCAATACAAACAATAATAGCAATAATTCTGTCTTCAACAGTGCTGCCTTTGCCAACTGTATGCTTTTGGTCTTAATTCAAGGATCACAGAAGCTAAACAACACCCAACTTTTTCATTCTGTGAAGTGCTACTTTAAGACAAATCTCCTTGCACATTTTTATTAAGTTCTAGGCTCTACTTGGTGTATATCTTGAAATTGCGAACTCTTCTGTTGTTTGTACTAAGAATTCTTCATTGAAACTATATTTGTAATGAATTACTTTCCTCTGACATACAAAATTATTCAAGTATTTCCATTTGGCCATAGTAAGAACATACAACTTTTTGAAAAAAATTCACTATGTATATGTATATCAAAATACTGTGCTGTATACCTTAAAGATATAAAATTTAAATTTTATAAAAGAAATAAATACTTATTCTGTGGGTAGCTTTTCAGGTTCAAAGTTCCAGAAGTGAAATATGGGATATTTTAAGCTATAAATTTTACACAATTATGTCATAAATTAAAAACATGGCATTTAAATTTCAGTACCTGAAAGTTTAGTTATTTCATCCAGAATTGATATGTTGAGATCCTGATTCTTAATATCCTAACAAATTATGTACTTATTTTAATTTGCTATAGCAATGAAGTTATCAAATATTTCACTTAAACTGTACAAGAGCAAGAACATCTAATTCACATTTGTTTGCTTACCGGGAATGATGTTATAAAATAGGTAGAATGTTTTGGAAACATTCACTGAATGAATGAATGGTAAAGAGTCTATTTCCTTGTAATACTTGATTTATTTGAGACACATTATATTAGGAAATAAAACTAATAGAAGATTAGATAGATGATAGATAGATAGATAGATAGATAGATAGATAGATAGATAGACAGACAGACAGAACTGGCTCATACAGGTATGAAGGCTGACAAGTCCCAAGATCTACAGGATAAGTAAGCAAGTTAGAGACCTAGGAGAGCTGATAGTATGTTCTAGTCCAAGGCTGGCAGGCTTGAGAGCCAGGGAGAACTCATGTTTTAGTTAGAGCCTAGCAGCAGGAAAAAAAAAATCAGCAATCCAGTTTGAAGGTAGACAAGCAGGACAAGACCTCCTTTAATTGGGGGAGGTCGTTCATTCTATTCAGTTCTTCAATTAATGGGATGACATTCACCCATAGTAGAGAGGGCAACTTGCTTATTCAACATTCAGACTTGAGTTAATTTAATCCCCAAAATACCCATAATCATGCTTGACAAAATATCTGCTTGACCATGGCCCAGTCAAGTTAACACATAAAATTAATCATTACATACACTAAGAACCTTTGTCCATAATCAATAAACATTGATTATGTACAGTCATTTTAACCTATAGGTCCACCCTTAAAATATTTTAAAGAATTGAACTAATTTCTTTTTTAATGTACTCAGAGTTTACTATGATATATTGTGGTAGATTTGTAGCAGTTTGATCACTGCTTACCTCCATTATGAGACTCATTTTACATAAAATGTTATTTTTTGTTTTCCAAAATAGGGTATGATGATGTTCTATGTTGTTCTGAAGTGCATTTTGCTCAATTCATCCAAATTATGATTTTCCCAGTTTGCTGAATGTATTTTTTGGCCTTCCACTGAAACTGTTGTGAAAAGGAATTTGTTTCTGTTTAATTCAAAAGTTATATGTTAAATAGTTTAGCAGCGTGTAACCTATGCTTACTGTGGTTCAAAATAGTATAAACCTTGTGAAAAGCTGGGTTGTGAGTCTATTAAACCCATCAACATCTAAGAAAGTTTACCTACTAATGATGGAGAATGATATTATCATAGACCGTTAGTATCAAAAGGTACCTTAGAAGTTTAGTTAGAATTAGAGATTTTCTTTATTGAAATAATTATATTGGCTCTTTTGCTCCAAAAGATAGACTTTCATCCAGGATAAGAATGTTCCAGGATGTTTTAGGAAGGTAAAATTGCTCTACTTGAGAACTAAGGAAGATATAGAGGTGAAACATTAAGAAGTTCATGATAAATTAGCAATAAAGTAGTATTTATGTGCTATCCCTTCAAAATGACTTTCAATTGAGTAATTAAAAATAACAACTTATTCAATCAAGAAATATCACTGTACACATTTACACATTTTTATACTAAGAATACATTTTTGTAGATTATTCTTAATATTTTCATATGTTTGGCTGATAAGACAAAATAATTGTTTTTCTTATTTTTTATTCAGTCATGTGGTATTCCCTAAATTTATTGATGTTGAATTTGAAAGTTTATGTCTAATTTAGCACTGCAATATAAACATCGCTGAATTTACTTAGAGACAACAATTCAAAAATATTTCATAATGATAATAACAACAATGATGTCTTGATCATTTACTATGTTTCAGTCATATGTACCATCTCATTTGACCAGTTTATTAAACAGATTGGCTCAAAGGGTGCAAAAAAGAAGTATTTTTTTTTCCCTCACCTACCCTTGCCTTGAAATGCACTCTGTCAGATCTTATTTCCTCTTCTCTGGACAACATCCCCGTCTCACCTTATAATTGTTACTTTCATGTATCAGAATAGTCTCGGTTTTAGGTATGAAACTCTGTTCCAAATACAAACTTTCACCTTGCATTCCATCAGTCTTCACCAGGAACTCTGGAAACCAGCAATCTGGGAGCTTAGTGTGGTCTGTTTGATCTTTTGCTCCACCTCCTACCAACCCCCAACTTCTTCTGTCTCTTCTGGGGTCAGGGCAAAGAAGGAGGAGGGACAAGAATAAAGAAGCAAAGGCTTGTTTCTTTAGTTCATTTAAATCTTCTCCTACGTGTCCTCTGTTACTTCAGACATCCAGATGCTGGTTTTCTGTTGTGAATCATATGTATATGTTCCTCAAAGACACTGCAACAGTCTTGTCACTTTTTGCATACTTCACTATGACTATTGCAGCATTTTTTTCTGACCCGGGCAATGGATTCTAAACCTGACCATCTATAATACCACTATCAGCTTCTGCCCACTGCTTTATACTTCCAAACTTTTTGTTGCTATCTCCTTTACTCAGCACAGAGATTTCTTGGGGAGCATTCTTTTGATAAGAGCTTTTACTTGCTTTCTTCTGAGGTGTCTAATTTGCTATGGAAAGCCTCATGCATCATTGACCCATCTTGTAGTGTAAATGCAGCCACATCTCTTCTTGTCCAAATAGCATGAGCAGCTCCACCTAGACACCTACCTTCAGAATTCTTCTGCTAAATAGGCACCAAGTCCTATCTTTATGAGTATGCCTCAGGATTGTGGGAGACCCTTTCAGATTCTACCAACTCTCTCACATTTACTTATGGATAACAGCATGAGGAAACTATAATTGTCTCAAGAATTCAATAAGCAGCTAGTCTGGAGTGCCCCTTAGGTGAACATTTTCTTGAATGCAGCACACTCCACACCAGTAAGAAGGAAAGTGAGATGACACTCCATTGTCCATCAGGATTGCCTTCATGGCATCTTTTTCATAGAATCCCTCTTCAAATATTTTGTCTTCCTATCTAGGCTGTTTGAAGTAATGGTCTTTGAACTGATTTTTAGTGTGGATATGATTGATAACTTGCTTATTTCCCATTGTCCTCAGCTTTGAAGCCTTGGCTGCATTCCAGGAAAACAAGAAAACTCACACTTCACATCTAATTACACTCATTTAAGGCTTACATTAACTCAATGGAGACAGCTTTTTTGTTTTTAATCATATCAACTAAACACGAGGAAGCTGAAGCACAAAGTGTTTCATTATTTGTCCAAGGTCGCACAGATTGCCCCAAATCACTCAGTACTAAGTGGCTGCATAACTTAAAAGCCTATGCTTGTACCCACTTTGCTATATTGCTAAAACAGAATAAGGCAGAGTCTAGTGGATAAATGACCTAACCCCCTAGGTAGGTGCTCCAAACTGCAAAGTAGGCAGTAATAGTACTCAAATGTGCCAATTTTCTAGTTCAGTTTGCCTTTCTACACCTGCAAATTTTCTGATAGAAATGGCATTCATTTCTTCCCCTTCTTCCCATCTTAGAATGATTCCAGCACTTCAAGATTAATCGCTAATTTTCATGCTGAACTCATAAGCTTTTAGAAGAGTTATACTTCTTATTTTGCTGTTTCAATATTGCAACCATAAAAATACTACAATAGAACTGTGTTAAAAGACAAGGAAAATAAAATGCAACGAATGGCAAAGATTTTTTAAACTCCCCTAACAGTACTTCTCTGCTTTCTGGATTTTTTTAAACAAATACTATCTTGTTAATGTAAAAGTTTTTTTGTATTATCACTTTGTATGAATATTTTTCTTAGAAATAAAACATTAATTGTCTTCTTTCTTCTTCCTAGGGAATTGTTAGTCTTACTGCTAAGGTTAACATAAATCTACTATTTGTTTATACCAGTGGCATCTGGATTCATTATAAATATTGCATTTCTAAAATGTATCTACTAATAATAATATGTAAACTTGGGGATTTGGTGCTAAAGAACTGTCTTATCTCAGGTGTTTCGTTCTAGTATGATCATGTGGAGCTTATATTTAGTATTACTTGAGTTGCAGATTTATTTCATCTTGCCTAGCAGCATCAGCTATTTCCTTCTGCTGGTTCCAATTATTATGATTATTTCCAGCCTGAGTGAAGTTTGGCAAAAGCAAATATAGAAAGGGAAAGAAAAGAATAGGCTATTTCCTCAAGCTAACATTCAAGCTTATCAATCTTTATTTAACTGCAGAAAACCTTTTTTTTAAATAGTTGGGGTTAGCAATTTAGTATTGATTGTGGTCTTCTTTGGCATTGCAGACAAAACCCCAAGTGTATGTAAGATACAGTTTAACATTATGACATAGTTTGGAAGTACGATGCTTTTTTGTTGACTCTGATAGATTTAGGCTATTGTTCTCTGCTAGAGACACCAGAAAGAGGAAGTATTTGGTGAGTTCTGTGAAATTCTTTGCACATGTAATATATGAAAAAGTATAAGTTATAAGTACATCTGTGTTATAGTATTAGCAATATTTATAGTTAGATAGCTGATTATACACATAGGGTAATTTCGGAGATGGTTAGGTAATTTTTTTTTAATCTACACCTGGTACCCCCAGGAGATGTATGTGAAGTTTGTAGAGCTGATAATTGAGGAGGAATAATAAAAATAATACACATAGGTTGCCCTTTTCCTTTCTGTTTCTTTAGTAACTTTATGGATAAGTATAGTTTTTTTCTGTTTCCAAGTACACAAAGAATTTGGTAAGAATCTCTAAGGACTTATTTGAATAAATTTGCTGTAAAGTTTTTGTATAAATTCAAGGGTTCAATGGGGGGGAAAGACTTCAAATTAGATGCTGACTTTGAGAAGCTACTTCTTTGTCATTTTGTTCTCATGTAGTCCTAATTTCTAAGGCTAGCTAAAATTTCTACAAAACCTTATTTTACCACTGTAGAATAGAGAAATAACTAAATGTAGAATATGGAGTTATTGATGTAGATTTTTAAATTTTATAGAATATTTAAAAAATTAAATGTGGAAATTTCCTCTTTAGAAAATAAAATTTTATGTCATTTACAAATATATCATTTGTAATAAATACGTAATTCATTCCTCTTTATAAAAGTATTTTCTTCCATTTTGCATCCATTTATCTTAAGCAAGACTTTTTTTCTAATTTTCTGAATAGTATGTTCTGATGGAAACATTTTCTTTGGTTGGTGCTTTTTTTTTTTTTTTTTTTAAGCTTTTAGGTGGCTGGCATTTTTGTCTTGTGTTATATCCCCTATTATAAAATAAAATTAGGGCAACCCCTTGAGGTCTCCTCTTGTTCTGGGAGCTTTTCTGTCCTCTCAATAAATCCTGCTTAAATAAATAAATAAATAAAATTAAGTAGAAAATAACTTTCAAAGTATTGCTAAATTACCTTAATTGTTTTGACTGGGTATTCAATGAGATTGTTTTGTTATTATTTAGAAAAAGGTCAACTTTAATATATATGAAAAACGTAAGATTCTCTGGTAAACTTATACAGAATAGTTTTCCCACTTTTAAAATGCTTTTAGTGCTACCTTCCAAAACAAAATAACACAAAACTCAGTTGAAGGTAGGGAGCAGATTTATTTTTAAGCAACGTTGTACATTTTATTTAAAAAATACAGAATTCAGAAAGTGCTTTTTTATTTAATGACTTGTCAATAACATAGAATTTGGTGTTTATGTTCTAGATGTAGTAGTAGATACTGAAATAATTTGAATTGATTCAAACACAATGAAGAAATAGACCAAAAGTTGTTCTGTTTTTTTTTTGTTTTTGTTTTTTTTTTTGAGTTGGACTCTCACTCTCACTCTGTCGCCCAGACTGGAGTTCAGTGGCCGCTCTCGGCCACCGCAGCCTCGAACTGCTGGGCTCTGGCAATCCTTCCACCTCAGCCTTCAGAGTAGCTGGAACTACAGGTGCGCGCTACCACCACCGGCTAATTTTTGACTTATTGTAGAGATGAGGTCTCGCCAAGTGGCCCAGGCGGGTCTCGAACCCGCAGGCTCAGGCAATCAACCCACCTCAGCCTCCCAAAGGCACGGAATTACAGGCTGAGCCACCAAGCCCGGCTTTTTATTCCTTTTGAGAGATAGAGAAGTGAGTGGAAAAATATATCTTTTTTTTTTGTGAGTGGAAAAATATATCTTTATGAAGCCTTGTAGGAGTGGTTTGAGTTCAGGAATATTTACATAGACTTGTAGAGTATTCAGAACTTACATACAAGCTGTCTCTGTTTTATATCTACACATAGTTTATTTTTATTTATTTTTTTAATAATTAATAACCAAGGCATGTTTAAGAGAGCTGTGTATACAACATATCCGAAGTGCTATCTAAATATTTAACTATTGAAAAATATAGATAAGTAGATGATTTGTGTTCTTAAAAATAAGTTTCCAAATAGCATACCTTCAGCAAATGAGAGCAATGACAATTACACTTATTCAGTAGACTATTACTCAAGTGATTTGTTATCCAATATGATCCAACCAGGAAAGGTAATATAGATATATTTTCAGTTTCATATTCATGTTACTTAGCACTCAACTTTTGAAGACTCTTCTAACCATTCCTATATCATCAGGAGACATAAAGATAGTGATGATTATAATTTTGAAATTTTAAGATTTGACATTCAGTGACAAAGCTAGGTATTCTTTACTTTTCTTGTATATTTATGATCTTGTCAAAAATAAGATAGGCCAGCCTGTTAATGAATAAGAATACTCCAAAGCATTCAATCCTACCAAATAAATACCAATATGGCAAGTTGATCATTCTTGGCAGTGGTTATAGAGAGTACAAGTCATTGTTATGGGACTAGAACAGTTAAAGCTCCTTCAAGCTGGAGTGGCTTCCAGAAGTAATGCTTCCTTTTAATATCTACATCCAAAAATATGCAAATTGCCATATTTTCTCTGAAGAAAATATTTATTTTTTTTATAAGGTGAGATATCTTTTTCCTGCTGTTGTTAGTAAGTTTATACAGGCATTTGTGTTCAGATCTGACTTCCAATTTGAAAATTGCCAAATTCACACTCAGTTCTCTCTGACTGGAATCAGTCTCATGTTTTCAACTGCTTTCTAGACATTTACATGTGGATGCTCTGTTTCTTCCTTGAAAATCTAAAAAGTAAAGTTAGTTATTTTAGTAAACCCTGCCTCCTGATTTCTCATTTTCTTCTAATGGTCTTAGTAATTTCTAATTTAACTACACTGGAGATTTGGATGTCCATGCTATTTCTTCTCTATTTTTCTGACTCTGTAATGTTTGGTTTTGTTTTTTTTTTTTAATTTCTTTTTGTTTTGTTTTGTTTTATTTTAAGGTTGTGGGGTACAAGTCAGGATTGAGCACATCAACATGCAAAATAAAAGGCAGTCACATTTGTATACACCACAGTCTGTTTAATTCTGTCAGTTAGGTCTTGGTAATAGTTCTTGCACCTATTTGTTTTTCCTTTCCTCTGTTAACACTGTATATGTGCCTCCTCATTTCTCTGTCTGTACTAATACCATAGATTCTAATTTGTATTTCTGCTGACAGTCTTTCACTTGCTCAGCCTATCCAGCAAGTGACTACCAAATCAACCTGCCTGAAACAGCATTCAGTCTGTCCCCATCTTTCTACTTTTTTCTCTTACTGAATAATCTCTAAATACTTAACCAGACATTGAGAACTCCCATAATAAAACCCCAACTCAACTTTCTGCACATGTTTGATGCCATTTCCCTACTATACGTTGAACCTTAGCCATGCTGAATAGGGTGGGTTTTTATTTTGATTCTTTTCCCTCTTCCTCGGTCAAGAAAATAGTCCTTTGAGTTCTGCCTGCTGAAAATTCTACCTGGCTCTAATGCCACTTCCATTTCATATCATTCCCGGTTGTTTCATTACAAGTGATATCTCCTGTGGGTTTCGGGTTTTGTACAGGAATTGGATGCCAGTTCCGATTTCCATGAGGGTATTTCCTTCCTTTTCTAAGGCTCTTATGGTTTGAGGTTTTACATTTAGGTCTCTGATCCATTTGGAGTTAACCTTTGTGCATGGGGATAGATAGGGGTCCTGTTTCAATATTCTGCATGTGGTCAGCCAGTTTTCCCAGCACCATTTACTGAATATGTTCTCCTCTCCCCAGTGGTAGGTGGTGGGGGCTTTGTCGAAGATGAGTTGGTTGAGAAATTGAGGTTTTGCTTCTGGAATCTCAATTCTGTTCCATTGATCTATATGCCTGTTCCTGTACCAATACCAAGCTGTTTTGATGATTGTAGCTTTATAGTAAAGTTTGAAGTCCGGTATTGTGATACCACCTGCTTTGTTTTTTTTGCTGAGGATTGTTCTGGCTATTCTTGGACGTTTGTGTTTCCATATGAATTCCTGTGTTGTTTTTTCTAGGTCGGAGAAGAATGTTGTTGGTAATTTAATGTGTATTGCTTTGAATTTGTAGATTGCCTTAGGTAAGATGGACATCTTCACAATGTTGATTCTTCCGATCCATGAGCACTGAGATACCACCTAACTCCAGTCAGAATGGCAATTATCAACAACTCAAAAAATAACAGCTGCTGGAGAGGGTGTGGTGAAAAGGGAACACTTCTACACTGTTGGTGGGAGTGTAAACTAGTGCAACCTCTGTGGGAAGCAGTGTGGCGATTCCTAAAAGCTCTAAAAATCAACCTTCCATATGATCCCGCAATCCCCCTACTGGGAATATACCCTGAAGAACTCAAATCACTCTATAAAAAAGATACCTGCACACGTATGTTTATCGCAGCGTTGTTCACAATAGCAAGAACCTGGAAACAACCATGCTGCCCATCAAAAGAGGACTGGATTAAAAAAATGTGGTACATATACACGATGGAATACTACGCAGCCATAAGAAAGAACAAAATCATGAATTTCGCAGCAACCTGGATGGAACTACAGTCTATAATACTGAGTGACCTCTTACAGAAACAAAGATCCGAGTATCACAGTTCTCACTCATATAATGGACCTTGAACATCCAATGTAATACTATAAGAAAATGACTGACGGTACTGGGAAACTATGCGGGGGGAGGGGGATGGGATTAACAGTAGCAAATATCTGTCTGGGGATGGGAAAACACCTCTTATCAACAGGGTGCCTGAATGAAACGTAATTGTACACCTAACCCTTAACTGTACCCCACAAAACCATAACAAAAAATATTGATTAATAAAAAAGTGATATCTCCATTGTTTTATTTGCCTTGCTTTTAAAGCAATTATAATAAGCCACCTTAAAAATCATTTATATGCGTGTTGTCTTATCTATTGTTTGATAGAATCTTTAAGTTTGGATATTTAAGCTTATAAATCTTCCTAGTCCCTTTTCTTAATGTCTCCACAGAGTAAATACTCAATAAATATTTATTGAATAAAGAAGATATCTGTTTCAAGACATAAATGAATGTTTACATACATAACCCGCCAATTTAGAGAATAGATTGTATGCAACACAATTACATCTAACTCAAAATCATAACAATATGTTTAAGTGTTTCTATAATAAAGTCCTGCAATCAGAAAATAGTGTAGTTGGTAGAAGTAATTTTTTTTTTTTTGTAGTGTTAAAACTAACTACAGAACCATTCAGGCATACAGGTTGAAGTGATCTAATATTCAAAAGTACTTAAGAATACAATTATGTAATCTGAATAGGGGAGAAGATAAGAAGACAGTTCTAATCAAGGTAGAGAATAGATTTACTGCATTTGCAACTCAAACTATTATTAACATAAACTCCTGATGTTTGGATCTGTAGTTTAAAAGTAATTTCTTTCCAAAGAGTAAATTTTAAGAGAAACTGACTTCAAAACTGAAGTGTAAAAAGTTCAGCTCTGAAATTGTGCATGCCTGGTTAATTTGACAAATTTATAGAGATAGAATATAAACGCTCAGTGTTCTTGAATGATTCTACTTTTAGAAATGCAGTGACCCACCCAAATCAGTACATCTAAACAATTAAATAGCCAAAATCTTCCATTTAACTCCCCAGGAGAGAAGACAGTTGAAAACTGTGAGAAAAAGAAACTTCCTAGTTTCATAATTTGTATTAGAGATATAGACAATCATTTTTATCCTATAGAAATATATTACAATGACAATACTTTATAGTCTTTATGCAGGTCTGAGAAATTCTTTAAAAGATGCCAAAGAGAAGAACAAGTAGGAGAAAGAGAGAAAGAGGAGGAAGGGTAGAAGAAAGATCCGGAGGACAGTATGATTTAGCACAGAACATAAGTTTTTTGATATAATGTTTATGCATTCATATTTGGAAAGTATTCAATCACCAAATTATCTGAATACTCAATTTATCTAATAACTCCCATCTTGGAATTCTGAGCTTGTGGAGAGTTAAGAGTATAGCTAACAGGAATGGTGCAGGTAACTCCTCACTAAAAACTAGAATGACAGTTCTTATAAATCCATGATTTCACTCTCAACTTGGGATTGAGGCAGATGTTTATAATGCTTTTGAAGACTGTCCAATTAGATTCTGTTAAACACAATAGATTGAACAATCATTTGTATGTTTCTTTGTGAAGATTCTTTCTTTAAAATGATACAGTACCCTTTATTCAATTTCAACACAGTTTTCCTGGTGCAGCTTTTTGTTGTTGCAAAATAATCTGCACAATGCTCTATGGTGCAGAGAAGCAAATAGTCATTGAGCATTTATACAAAAGCCTCTCTCTCTCTCTCTCTCTCCTCCCCTCCCTCTCCCTATCCCTCTCTCTGTATGCGTGTGTATATATGTTGTGTCTGTGCTTGTGACTTCTCAACATGTCCCCAAGCAAATATCACAGGACTATAACAAATGTTATCTGGTTAATTTTCAGTCATATAACCAAGTACACAAGATTAGACTCAGACAATGGTAGTTATGTAATCAAAACATATATGTACCTCTTACTTTCTACATTACTATTCTGACTAAACTAATATATAATTTGTTTAATATTAGATGCTTGTATTATAATTGAGTGGGTGTACCAGAGAACTCCCCAAAACATTGACTTATAAAATAAGCTGATTTGTTTTACACACAGTTGGTCCAGGACTGGTGTGGCAGTTTAATAATTATCTAGAAGTCAGAATGCTTGCAATTCTTGTTTCTCCCGTACCCACGAGCAGTCTTAATCCTAATGACTCAGCCATAATTTAAACACTGGAAATATCAGGAGTGATGAGTGAAAGAGGAGAGGAGGTACTAGGCTATCTTTTTAAAGGTCTTCAAAAGGGACCACAATACATGTTTATATCCTATTGACCAGAACTTAGTCACAACACTATACACAGTTGCAAATATGTTTTTATTCTAGAAGGCATTAATGAAAATCAATATTTAAGTATAATATTATTACATTTACTTTGCATTATATAAGACTGGCATGAGGAATAAAAATGATTTGCTTGATCTAACCTATATATTAAAACATTATTTTTATTTTTGTCCTTTATTTTATTGTAAGGCTGTGGGGTACAAGTCAGGCTTAGGTACATAAGTAGTCTATATACTGGTGAAGTTTGAGCCTCCAATTTGTTCTCACTTCCCCTGGTTTAGGATCAGGTTCCTTGAAACGTTATTTTTAAATTATCTCCCATGTGATTATAAACTAGGTGATTCTACCATATTATTTGTCTTTGTGAAATTTGTTTATTTGTAAAATAGTCATATAAAACTTATCATGTAGAGCATGATATCTTGAAGTATACATACATTGTGGAATGGTTAAATCCAGGTGATAAAAATATGCATTACCTCACATAGTTATCATTTTTGTGGTGAAAACATTTAACATCCACTGTTTGCATTTTTCAAGAATACAATATATTGTCATTAACTGTAGTCACCACACTGTGTAATAGATCTCTTCAAATTATTTTTGCTATCTAACTGTAAATATGTATTCTTAGATTATCTGCCCAACCTCCCCTCCCCACCAAACACTAGCCTCGGATAACCACCATACTCCTCCCAACTTCTATGAGATCAACTTTTTTCAGATTCCACATATGAATGAAATCATACAATCTTGATCTTTCTGCGTCTGGCTTATTTCACTTAACATACTACTTAGTCATTTAAAAAAAAGAGGGAATTCTGCTATTTAAGACAACACAGATGAATCTGCAGGACATCATGTTCAGTGAAATATTGTTTCTGGGTAAGGAGATGAAAATCTAAGTTTCGACTGCATTTGGTCACTAGCTATGTGGACCTCAGGTCCTTGTGTGAAAAATCATGTCACTGGATTAGGGAATTTCTAACATCTTGTGATATGTTAAATATCTCTAATGTGCAGAGTTCAGTAGCTCCAGAGTTCACATTGGTATTCCCAATGCCTGGAAGAATAATTTTATTAGAAATAAAAACAAAATTCTATTGCATGGTGAGCTACCTGAACTAATTAGTTCTTATGAAAATAAAAAGTTACCTAAACCGAATAGACACCTCTAGTTACTTCTAACTCTTCCTAGATGTTGTTAGCTTCTCTGCACTTTTATGAATAATATGTACTACTTATAATACTTTCAGGCTTAAGTTACTGAAAACCAAATCATGCAGGCACAAACTACAAGGATTACAGAACAGGAAGTCTAAAGATAGGACAGACTCCAGGATTGGCTGATTGAATGACTAAAAATATGTCTTCTTTCCATTTTTCTGCTCTACCATCTTCAGATATCAGATATCTTCAAAATAGACATTGAAATAAATTGTATCAGCTACAAAATGTACATACTCTGTATCTAAATAATTTTAAATATTTTAAAATAATCTTCTAATTATTTATAGAAAGGCTGGTCTCCTCACAAAAACTGTTATTAGACTATGTGCAGACTTAATTTATTACCCCAACCCTGGACCCAGTAGTAGAGTTCTGGGTACATACTAGATATTTAGTATTACTTCTTGGAATTATTTCTGATTAGATGAAATTCATAATATATATTCCATTATAATTAACATTGGTAAATAAATATAGAACTTTGAAATTAGATGGAACTTATTTTGGATCCAGAGTGAATTGCTGACTCTTTCTGAGCAACTGTGTCCTCATCCCTAAAATAAAAACGTTAATGCCCAATTCCTAGTTGTGTTGAGGATTGAAAGTGATACTCTGTTTACAAATAATATACATTCTTGTTGGTCTTGTGTACGCAATTTTTAAACATTTCTAAAGCAACTCACTAAAAAATACAAATGTGTATTTTATCTTTGTTTTGAAATGTTGGCTCCAAAAGAGTGCTATGGTATCAGGAGTCACTGTAGTTATTTGCCGGTGATATGATACAACCTTTGTGAATTTATTTACCTGTGTTTCTTTTTTAGTTTATATTTTTAAAATATTTTTAAAACTATTTATAGAGGCTCAAATTTAAAAAGCTTCAATGATATATATGACATTGGCTCTGGTATGAGAGAAAATCATTTTGTGTGCCAGGAACACCCTTCCTTTTGTTTCAGTATTATACAGGTTTCTCTGTCTACCTTGGCATTCTATATTTATTGCCATTGGGCAGTTCCAAGTTTAGTTTCTGATTGAGCTTTCCCAGAGTCAGGCTGTGTTTTTGCACACTAGGAACCTGGACTTATTCCCTTGAACAAAATTGGTAGTAGAAAAACCTTTCTAAATGAAATCAAGCAAGTGAAAAACAAACGAAAAAATGCACCAAACAGTAAAATGAAAGTTTATTGATTTATACCTTGCTGTTTGAAATTGTACAAACACGAATCCAGCTGAATTTTATTTTATTTTTTGTCAATGTGAAATGCTTAGGGTAACTTTACTTTATTACTATTTTTTTTTACCTTAAGGTAACAAGGGAACAAATATGTATATCTGTCAATTTGCATTTTGTTTTTGATATAGTTTTTGATATTATGATCAAAGTAACTGAATTTTTTGGAATATAAAATATAAAGTAGTCTATAGCTAATATATATATATAATATATAAAATTACTTCAAAGCACAACTTATGATTTGAGCTTGGATTAGGGCACTCAAATAAAATAATTTTAAAAACTCCTGCCCTGACAAGCACAGGAAAAATGATTTAGATAACGACAGAAGAGAGCTAATTTGGGTGACAGAATTTAGCTAGAAGTGTAGAATATGGGTTTAAATAATTTCACTCTACTGCCTAAAGGGTCAAGAAGCAATTACTAGCATACTGTAGCCCACTCATACAGCCATTGTGTTACTATTTCAGAATTTCCCAAAGCTATTTTATTCAGCTTGATTGGTCCTGCTAGACTGCTTACTTTATTTCAATCGTTCTTCAGATGCTGCATTTGAGCACAACTGACTAGCATATTGCAATGGGCAGGCCAAAACAAGTGGGCCAGACCTTAAAACAACAAAACATCCCCATTTGTTTGAATCTCAATGAAAACTGCATGAGATCAGATAGAAAGAAATACAAGAATATGAGAACACTAGTGTAGAAACTAGAAATTAGAAATCAGCATATTGAAGATATAAATGGCATATTAATTAGATGTGAAAATTGTGCTTGTTATACTTTTTCTCATTCAGGTGGATAGCCATTAAAACTATGTACATGTTCAGTCTGTGTTGTGAATGTTTTCAAGGATATGCTTTTCAGAGAATTGGCTATAACTTTCTTTCATGTCATAGTCTTCAGATTATGTCCTGCCATGTCAGTGAGGAAAACAATATTGCCATGAGATAGAGCCTCTTGTACAAGTACACAATGTGATAGGCAGAAAAGAAGTCTATAGCACTGCTGATAATAAAGAAAAGCCTATAATACTGCTGATAATAAAGAAATACTTTTGTCAGATACATTAGGCAATGCCTCATAATTTTAATTCTTTAATCATTGATAATAAAACTATTTTAAAAGCAAGATAGAACTGTTATACTAGTATTATTTTATCTGATTCAGTTTATTTGAAGTCTCAAATTTGGTATTTAACCTAATAATTAATTCTATCTGCCAAAAAAAAATTTCCTTTAGTATCTAATTTTACAGAAATTCAAAGTAAATCTATCCATTTATAATATTTGTTACTTTGGGTTCATTAAAACAAAAACAATAGCATTAAATAACAAAAAGTAGTCAATGACATATTATTAGATCCAAAATCACACAGAGTATGTCACTTTAGAGTCCAGATAAAATACATTTATTTTCATCATATTGTAAACGCCTGATAGAATAACATGGACGGAAGAATTAAAATGTCTTTCAAGTTCTGGACTCAAAAACTTATGCTAAGGTGTTGCTTTAGTCTCTAGTGCACCTTGAAACAATAAAACAGATGTTTACCATAGTCAAGAATAGCTCACATACAAATATCTGCACAGGTATGTAAAAATCTGATAAATCTACAATATATTATCTTCGTAATGTGAATGTGATGGATACTACAATGCAAATCATATACATTATCTGATACTTTTAGAGTTAATCATCATCTATCTAATTACTTAAAAATATTCAGGGGTGGAAAAAAAATCAGTGTTGGTGATTGCAGTTCCAGTAGCTTTACTAGTTAATATTTCCCACCCTGCCAAAATGGAAAACAACAAAAAAGAAAGTCTTAACCTTAAATTTATGGGGGAAAAAAAGACACTGATTATTTAGAGTTCAGTAGAGTAGAGCCTGAACTGAGATGACAATGAGGGGTTTGAGTGTTATGTGGGTCAGTTAGTTCTGCACTCTTCCTGGGAACTGTTTCCAAGCAGTGGGCATTGTGGGTAGGTAATATGCAAATGTATATCACCCATGAAAACAGTGCAGTTTTTCAAGCTGATAGTACAGTGTTATTATCATCATAGGCTTGTATTTACACGTTGTGCTGGCTGAAGTACAGATTTTTTAAATAACATTTAAATACCTAAATTTATTTTGATCACACTTTCTGAAATAGTATGTGACTTTGCACATATGGTATTATTGTATGGATCTTTGTTAAATTTCTCAAAAAACTGCACTTTTACTTAATAAAAATAAAGACTTGCTGCATCTATAGACATAGAGATGGTATGATTGATGGAGCCTTATACCTAAAACCCAATAGCACAATTTGAATCTTTACATTCACCATGATTGAGCACTTGACAGACAGCACTAACTTAACAATGGTCCAACTTATGACTTTTTGACTTTACAACAGTGTGAAAGTAACATGCATTCAGTAGACACTGTACTCTGACTTGTGAATTTTGTTATTTTCCTGGGTTAGTGATGTGTGATACGATACTCTATCATAATGCTGAGTAGGTTAGGTTAGGTTAGGTTACGTGTTTTTGATGCAACTTGTAGTATTTTCAGCTTGTGTTATTTTCAACTTATGTTGGGTTTATCAAGATATAACCTTATTATAAGTCAAGGGGCATCTGTACTTGCTGACTTAAAGCAAAAACAGTGTACAAAAAGTGTGATTGCTTGTGGATGTGTGTATTTGTATTTGTATATTCTTCATCCCTCTCAGTAAAGACTAATTTTCATTATTTAAAAGAACCTTACTAGATTGCCAACCCACTATCATTCCCTGTGTTACAAGTACTCCAAAACTTTTTGCCTTTTTATTGTCATTGATATAACTCAAATTTTATTTACTTCACTTCTAAATGATTGCAGTGGCTTCCTAATTGGCATCCATTACTTTTACCTTTAATTCATAAGTCACACTGTTGCCATATTTATTTTCTTAAAAATGATGATTTTATCAGTGTACTTTCCAACTCAAAGTCTCCCATTGCCTCCCAATTCCCTAGGACAAAATATCCACTCTTTTGTCAAATATTCATGGCTTTTTTATTTTTTATTTTTTTTGAGTTGGAGTCTCACTTGGTCACCCAGACTGGAGTGCAGTGGCCGCTTCCGGCCACCGCAGCCTTGACCTGCTGGGCTCCGGCGATCCTTCCGCCTCAACCTTCCAAGTAGCCGGAATTACAGGCATGTGCTACCACGCCTGGCTGATTTTTTGATTTATCGTAGAGATGAGGTCTCGCTGCCCAGGCGGGTCTCGAACCCACAGGCTCAGGCAATCCACTCACCTCAGCCTCCCAAAGGCATGGGATTACAGGCTGAGCCACCGAGCCCGGTTTATTCATGGCTTTTACAGTCTGTCCCCGAGCTATTTTTCTAACTCTGTTTCTCAGTACCCATCTATGTGAACCTATCAGAACACATTTATTACCAAATTTCCTTCTACCTGCAATTGCATTTTCCTGTGCCTCTTGCAACACTTTCTTCCCACATATATTTGCAGGTCAGGGTACACTCGAATCAAAAATTGTTCAATATCAAAATCATTGTTGTGCTGCAACCTTTTGTCAAAAGGCAAACAACAGTAAGTGCTGCCTTTCGAAACATTCATAGTGCCACAAAACTAATTAAGCATATGAGACTAAGACAAGCAGATCCAGGTCTTTCAAAGACATTCAAGGTAGTTGGCTCCAGCTCATACACAACTTCCACGTGGCTTGAATATTCTCTTTTAATTTACACTATCTTCATTATTTTACCCTGGTTTAATATCTCTACAGTGTTTGTTTTTGAAATGTGTTTCTCATAAATTATTTGGTTTAATTCACATGGCATTCAGGTGCCTGGCCTCTAGAATTTAGGAGCCTTACAGATCTTCTGGGTAGTTGACTTTTATGGAATACTAGAACCCCTACCCAGCCCTCTAGTATTGCCATTTTCTTATATTATGATTGACCTGGCATCCTTCACCTCTGATTTCTTTCTTTCTTTAATTGAATTTTATTTTAAAGATGTGGAGTTTATTTCTAATTTGTGGTTCCAAAAGATTCCAGACTTCTTGTAATCCTGGCTTCTAATTTATTACTGACCTTTGCCTGCAGCATTTTCCCACTCTGCTTTGAATATTTCGTGTGCCCAAACCAGGAAATCCCACCATGCAGTTCACACTGTACTACAGCTAGCTACATCTATTAGTTGATGCTGAACATGAGTTGTGCCTCGTTGCGTCAATTTACTAGTGCCACCTCTTCCTGCTTTAGCTATTTTTTCCCCTGTTTATCTTAATCCTGACTGCCCTCTGATTTTTAGCTTATATTCATGCCATTTATGGTATTTTGGCTACCAGCCTAGCTTATAGTGCTCTATAATATTTATTTGGCTTTTTTTCCCCCACATTCTGTCTCATAGAAAATCTGTTTTTTGTCAAAATGAGACAAAAGAGTATGGTACTTAGCATTAAGATTTGGAGTCAGACATAATGGACTACAGATTGGGTGTTCTCTCACACTCTTATTTCTCATTTGTGGAAGGCTAATAATAATAAACAGTAAAATAATAGCAATAAAATAGCATTAACAATAACAGTTATACTAACAGCTTCTTGTAAGGACTGGATAACTAATTGGATTAATTCAACAAATATTTATTTAGTATTTACTATATGCCAAGGTACATCATAGGGATATATAGGTAAACAAAATAGACAGTCATCTGCCTACAAATTAGCTGTCATTGTGGTAATAAAGTCAAATAGATTTATTGTAATAGGACTGTGATACTTATTTTGCATGTCTCAAAGTCCTAACATAGTCTATGGTACTCTAAGGAATATTTTGTTTTTCTGTCTTTTATTGTTACATTTAGTTTGTTTAAATTTTATTGATTTTTATGCATAATGTGTTTGACTTTATTATATACCTCACACAGCCACTCTTGGGATTATGAGTAGTAAACAAAACATCCCTTCATTTATACAGAAGCTTTCTCATAACCTGAAGTCATAGCATTGACTTTTTACAGATTCACATTTGATGTTATTTTAATGCAATATAAAAAAATACAGCCGGGCTCAGTGGCTCAGCCTGTAATCCCGCGCCTTTGGGAGGCTGAGGAGAGTGGATTGCCTGAGCCCGCGGGTTCGAGACCCACCTGGGCAGCGAGACCTCATCTCTACAATAAATCAAAAAATCAGCTGGGTGTGGTAGCACGCGCCTGTAATTCCGGCTACTTGGAAGGCTGAGGCGGAAGGATCGCCAGAACCCAGCAGGTCGAGGTTGCGGTGGCCGGGAGCGGCCACTGCACTCCAGTCTGGGCGACAGAGTGAGACTCCAACTCAAAAAAAAAAAAAAAAAAATACAACAGAAATGTCCAAGTTCATATTATGTCAGGATAGAGGCTGGCATCCTCTGGATTTTTATGGTTTGAACAAAAATGCCTAAACTTTGGAGTTCTTAACAAAATGTTAGTGGAACATGAATGATGATATAATCTTGGTAGCATATGTGCAAAATAAAGTATCAGCTCCATTGAAGATTATGTTAGCCTGACTCATCGGTGGTTTCTTGAGCTACAAATGCTGATGCTGAAATATGTGCCTGGAGAAACCACATGTTTGATTGCCCTGCCTGAAATGCTCAGTGCTGTGTGTGTGTGTGTGTGTGTGTTTTCCACATCTACATTAATCACAGAGGAGATGAATAATGTTGAAATTTAGGAAAGTGAATTTGAAACAAAACACTTAAGAAGTAGTATGGTCAAGAAAGCAAGCAACACTCCTGTGCCATTTTGTAATAGGCTTAATATATGCAGTGAATAGAGGTGTCACTAGAAATGCCTCACACTTTTAAATAGAATATTGGTTTTGTAACAGGCTGATTTTGACATTACTAGCTACATTTTTTTCAGCAATATCCAAACAGTATTATTGCATTTTAAGCTTAATTTTCTAGGAAAGGGAAGAAAGAGAGGTGTGTGCTTGTGTGTGAATGTGCACAATCCTTTCCACTTTTATATTATTTCAAAATGCGGTTGTTTAAAGGTCAATTTATGCATATTTTACCCTGCTTTCCAGGACAATAGAATCAGAGCAGAGCATGATTTCTACTCAGAGAAAGATCCAGGCTATCTAAAATTAGGTTAGATGGTCCTCAGCAAGGAAATCAAAGCTGTCTTATATTTAGTTCTAGTGAGACATCCCACTGTGCATTGATGTAACCATAATACGCCCTCTTGGGCCAATATGGGCCACTGATTAACTCCCTGCAGTAAATCTTTAGGTATGTAGGTGGACACTATTCAAGTGAGAAATAAATTCTTTCCCATGCTACCAAAGAGTCCTAGGATTATTTCCAATCTTTTGTTTAAATTTATTTTTCTTGTTATCAATTCCTAGCATAATAATCAAATAGCTTTTTAAAAATTTTGCATGTACTATTTCAATAATAAGATGAATATTTATTACATGAAACAGATTTTTAACAAGGAATACCATCTTTAACATGGGTAGGGAAATAAGTTGGCATTTAATATATAGTTCATGTAACCTTACTCTCTTTTCAGTGGTTTACTCTTTATGTATTGGATGAATCATCAAAGGCTGTTTCAGGTGCAAAAACAAGACTAATCTGTGGACGTGCCAAAAACATGTCTGTTGTCATTTGGGTAAAAAATCAGCTGTGTTATTTTTTGGAGCATTCAGAATAGAGTAACCACCTTCACATTACATCCCTATTTAGGTAATTCTAGAAAAATGAAAGAAATACATACATTATTTCTCTTTTCCCTTTCTATTCCTCTTTCTAATTGTCTTTCACTTTGTCGTTGACTTTTAAAATTCTGCTCTTGAAGAAATATTGGTTAAACACATCCGTAATAATAGTGATCAAGTCAATAACTGAATACTCTAGTCAACTCAGTATTCTTTTCCCTCCATGATATATCGAAAATGATAAAAGTGCTCTATTGAAAGTGAAAAGAAAAAATAGGAGCTACTTAATAAAAGTAAGTCAAAGATTCTCCTTCTTTTTCATATTGTAAAAATTATCATAAGAATAATTAGAATCTCCAGGAGATGAAGAGTCAATGGTAAGTAAAATAAATTAGAAACAAAGTAGTAAGTTTACCTAAAACAAGTCTCTGAGGGAAGCTGGATTATTTATCGATCTAGGAATAGAGTTGGGGTAGCATTGTTAATTAATTTTTCTTAACGTCAGATCAAAGTCAAAACAAAATAAAATAAAATGTATGAACTTGTACATTATATTTATGACTGTTTGACAATTATCCAATACACTATTATCTCATGTATATTGGAACTTTGCTTATCTTTTTTTCATTGCTAGAGCTAATGAATGAGGGGTGGGTGTCTAATTACAGAATTTATCTTTAAATATTTATCAATCGTGGGTTCAGAAGATGTTATTTAGAAACATGGAATTACAAAGTTAAATGGGGCTCTATGGGTCATCATTCTAGACTAGCCTTTTCCCTTGTAGAGAGACTATTCTCAAAGCGCAGCAAACGGTAAATAGTAACTGAAGTCTTGCATTCCAAGATGACAGCAACCACAGCATTTTAGTTGAACAGCTCCACAGTCTTTCATTGTAATAATCTGGAATGTAACTGCCTATTTAAACTGATTGTGGCTCTGATGACAACTTGAATTTATTTAATTTCCCAATCTTGTAAGTAGGAAAGGTCATCTTTACAGCAAGTATGTATAAGTATCCAGAGGTATTCCTATTGTCCTGCCAATGGACTGCCAGCACTATTATTTTGTCTACACTTTTAGAGAATGGTGATGTGAAATCATAACTGTTTATCTAAAGAGAGCTTGTAGCATTGAGGACATGTTTTAATCATCTGTAATTGTCCTTATTAACTTATTATCTAACCTACATACATTTAACAAAACTTTATTAACTTCATTCCATTTTCAAATAATGTATTTCATTTATTTAAGATGCATCATTATTTTATCACTAAAAAGAAAAACAATATTGCTGATTAAACTAGGACACAGTCTTTCTAACTACCTAGAATTTTCATTTTGTACTTGCTAAAGAAGAGATTTTGGATAAATTTAGTCACACTTTATGATGTGTAACGCATGTGCACATGAAAAAAATAAAATATACATGCCATAAATTGGCTGAAGTATCCCCACATTTCTTTACATTGAGATCATGACTTTTATAAATCACTCTTCTATTTAGAATCATCAATGTTTGGGTTCTAAATAGTTTATTGTTGTTGTTTTTATGTCAAGAATGTGGCAAAGCAGCATTTTTTCTAAAAGTACTCCAGTTTTTCAGAACTTTCTTCCAAGCTGCTGACCTTCATTCTGTAACTTTTTTATGTCCGTGTATATATACAGGCATATTTAACTATGTCACAACTGGATCCCAAATGATATGAATGTAAGCAGCACTCACTCTAGGATCAGAAGCAATTAAAATGTGAAATCTCTGTATGTTATAATTGACAACAAATATGGTAGTACTTTTGGGAGTAGTCAGAATTAATTTAATCTGAGAGACTATAGATATCACCTATATAGATGTATCTGAAAAAATGATCAGTTTCCATTTCTCAGTTTCCCCAAAAAGACAGTTTCCCAAGGAACTTTGGTCTTCAGTTTCCTCTATCACAAATTCTGATGCCCTCATTAGAGACATGGTAACCAAGATATGAATGCAAAGATATAGTACCTGAGTGCTTAGCAAATTCAACCTTAACCATTATATCAAAAGATGCTTAGAACACTTAGCTCTCAATTATTTCATCAATAGAGGGGGACTTGGTTTTTTTTGTTTTTTTTTCAATATAGAGAACAGCTGTTGAATTAATTCTATTAGTTTTAGATTTCAAGTCATGTTTTAACAAAATAAAGGATTTGTAAGACAACTAATTAGATAAAATACTTTATGCAGAAGTGATCTTCAAGGGAAGCTGCCTTATTTATGTAAGTCAGAGATTGTAGAGGAGCTATAGCTAAAATAAATAAAAACTTGTAGGACTGCTAATTTCTTCTATTTATTCTTAACTTTTGTTATTGAACATTTAATCCTATGCAAAAGTACAGAGAATAGAACAATGCACCTGTGTGTACCCATAACCTACCTCTAACAATTAACTATATTTTCCCAGTATGTTTCATCTAGCTTCACCTCTCTCTGGAGTACTTTAAAGCAAATACCAAGAACCTTATCACTTCCCCACATATATATTTCAGTACACAGCACTCACACAGAAGTACATTTTTGACTAGGCACGGTGGCTCAAGCCTGTAATCCCAGCACTTTGGGAGGTTGAGGTGAGGGGACTGTCTGAGCCCACGGGTTCAAGAACAACCAGGACAACTAGGTGAGACCTCATCTCGACAATACATTTTTTAAAAAATTAGCCTGGCATGGTAGCATGCTCCTGTAGTTGTGGTTACTTGGAAGACTGAGGTGGAAGGATCACCAGAGCCCAGTGGGTTAATGGTGGGGTAGCCATGAGGGTGCCACTGCACTCCAACCTGAGCAACAGAATGAGACTCCAACTCCAAAAAAAAAAAAAGAAGTATGTTTTTAACATAATTTTAGCATTATCATCTAACAAAATTATAAGTAATTTTTAAATTTAAAATCCATGATTGATATTCAAATTTCTCTGTCTTAAAGATATCTTGTGAAAGTTTGTTCATTACATCTTTCCTGTCTTCCTTTCCTCCCTTTATCTTCTTTTCCTCCTGTCCTCCTTCCTTATGAGTCAGGACCAAAATAAGTAATAATTTGCATTTGGATATTATATTTCTAAAATCTCTTTTACACTCATTTTTAGAACAAATTAGTATCCCTAATTGTACTTAAGAGGGAAGGCAGTAGACCATGGGCTTTGAGTCAAAAAATTCGGCTTCTTCTATTGGTAGTATAACCAGTTATTGGATAAGTTAGCCTCAGTGTGAAACAAGCAGGCAGCAACTTGATTCTTTCCCATTGTTCTCCCTTGAAACAAGCTCTGTGAAATCATTCTTCTCATCTCTTAATTTTCCTTCTAGTTTTCTACTCAATATTAGGTATTAGCAAAAAGACTCTTTTTTCTTGCTGTTAAATAGTCCAATACAGTCTCATGTACAACTTTATCTTCTTACTTAGTGATAAGGTTTGTTCCTTCCTTTGCCTCCTTCTCCTTCTCTACCCAGGCTAGTTCTGTCCTACATTGGGAAATGGACCAGTAGATCAACTCTCTTTTTTTGTTCAACCTTCTTTCTCACAATCTAGCTGCTGCTTCTGGATCTTTCAGGTTCAGACCCAGTGATAAAGGAAGGAACAAGAAATAATATAAATAGAACCACATAAGTAGTAGAATTCTTTTGGGTATTTGGTGTTGTTTAATTTGGTATAAACCTGCTCTGTATTTCAGATGCCTGAATGTTTGCTATTTCCCTCCCTGTAGATTTTTTGTGGGTTTTTCTGAGATTTTCCACCACTGGAGATTTCTGCCGATTGGTCTTTAAATGGCAACTTGCAGTTTCTCCTCAGTCCTTGTCTTCCCAGAAATATTTTCTGTTAGACTCTTTTATTGCAGTAAGCTTTCTTGGGAAGGGTGTTGTTTAACTCTCAGGAAGCCCAGCTCAGTGGCTCAGCCTGTAATCCCGCGCCTTTGGGAGGCTGAGGTGAGTGAATTGCCTGAGCCCGTGGGTTCAAGACCTGCCTGGGCAACTTGGTGAAACCTCATCTCTACAATAAATCAAAAAATTAGCCGGGTGTGGTAGCACGTGCCTGTAGTTCCAGCTACTTGGAAGGCTGAGGCGGAAGGATCGCCGGAGCCCAGCAGGTCGAGGCTGTGGTGGCCGGGAGCGGCCACTGCACTTCAGTCTGGGTGACAGAGTGAGACTCCAACTCAAAAAACAAACAAACAAACAAAAAAAAAACACTCAGGAAAACCTCTCTTCAGAAATCTACTAGGCCAATGGGAAAACACATACATCCTTGCTGGATTTAGCACTGGAAGTGTAGGTCCTTCCCAATATAGTCTGGTCTCAAAACTCTGCTACTTCTAGCCAGTCTCATACAGATGGATTCTTAGAAGTACAATGTTCTTAAACTATAAAAACCACATAATTAGCTGGAGTTAAGGAAGAAAACTTTGACCAGGGTAAGAAAAGAAGCATCCCAGAAATTCTCTACACTAATATTCTCTACCAATTATTCACAACTACTCCTGAGTTTGTAGCCTTTTCTTATATAGACTAGAGATGAGCAGTGAGCAAAACTGGATTCATATTTTCTGAACCTACTCTTGGCAGATCTGTCATCTATTGTTCTCTACATCTGGATCTGTTTCCTTACCTATAAAAGTCATTCAGAGATAAGGCTGCTCCCAGGCTTTGAAATGAAGTTAATGTAGTACAGTCTCTGAATTCAAGGAACTGACACTTTACTTATGGGGATACACATAAAAATATTCACCCTACTAAAAATTAGTAATTTTATAGAAATAATCAGACGAGCTAACTCTTGGAATAAGGGAAAGGGGAGAAAACAAAACAGCTTTTTCCCAACCAAGGTGAGGATAATTTTCAGTTCTGTGTGTCCTGCAACTTTTGTCAAGGTAGTGAGTGTTCAATAAATACATTTTAAAAAAATAGGATTCTCACTCTGTCACCCAGTCTGGAGTACAGTGGCACACTCACGGCCACCCCAGTGTCAACTTGCTGGGCTCAGGCGATCCTTCCACCTCAGCCTTCCAAGTAGCCAGAACTATAGGAGTACACTACCACACCCAGCTAATTTTGTGATGTATTGTAGAGATGAGGTGTCACCTAGTTGCCCAGGCTGTTTTTGAACCCGTGGGCTTAGGAAATCCCCTCACCTCAGCCTCCTAAAGTGCTTGGGATAACAGGCTTCAGCCACTGCACCCGGCCAATAAATGCATTTTTATATAAATAAATATCCAGATGTAAATATTAGATAACCACTCATAGGACTGGGAAGGTTACCCTTTTTTCACACTTAAAGAGCACAAAATATGATTTTGAACTGGTCATATTCTATCATCTGGACTCTCTTTAGAAACAAATACATCTATTTGCCAAATGACTGACCTGTATCAGGAATGCTATATTTGATCATGCATGAGAGTCGAACTAAGAGGCCAACATAGGAATCACATGCATGGACTCTAACCGCAACAGGTTGTTTACTTGTTTTAGCTAAATAAATGGAACTCACCAGTTCTTTTCTTTATGCCACAGCTTAGTAGAGATAAACCATCTGCCAAGGGGACCCAAAAAAGGGAGAAAGAAGGGAGATCCAAAAAGAACAACTTGAAAGGAAGATCAAGGGCAACAGAAACTAACTTTTACCTCTGCCATAACAACATGATGTATAACTGAAATGTGTGTGTTTGTTGAAAATTCACAATGTATCTATTGTTTGCAAGGCACTACTGAGAAGATATAATGATCTTTTAGACAGGGTCACTGTTTACTTGAAATTTATACAATAAATTAAATGTCATCTAACCTCTTTTCAAAGGAGGAGAATGAGAACTATTGGAAGAACGAGAACTACTCTCTAATATACTGGAAAATTTTACAAATTCCACCATAAAGTATCCTCTCTCCCCAATCATCTATGAGTTTTTAAAAAATTATAGGTCATATGTTTTCTAGCCTTTGTATCACCAATGGTAAAAATATCAGGGACCCATAAATTGAATAAGTGGATGAATTAATAATGGGCAATGAATGCTATAGACACAGAACTTGGATGCTTCAATTATTGAACAGACTGGGTGTTGAAGAGGAAAGTGCTTCAACATGGAAAATACTGCCAAAGTAATGCAGGCTGAAGAATAAAGGGGGCAGGTAGGAAGAAATTCATCTGAGAAGATGAGAAGATAAAAAGGCATATGGAAGAATATAGAAGTAGGATCATCTTATGGCATAGTACCATTTTGAGGGAGGACGAAAGAAGAGCTGATACAAAGGATTTGGTTCTTAGCCAATTCACATTAGGGGCTCAGGCAGTGCAATTGGCTCTTTTCCCATGATGTGCACTTTTGAGATGTAATTGAAGGAGTGATTGGTCTCCATCAGTCAGTTCAACTGATAAAGGAGGTATTTGTGCTACTGCCACAACTTGGCACAATATAATTATTCTTTTTACTGTGATAGGTTTTGGTTGGGTGAAAAAGGGCACAGATGAATCAACATGGCCTCTAATTTACAGTGCTTCTGAGCTTGGCTATTAAAAATCCTATCATCTTCTTTATGGCTGTGTAATATACCGTCGTGTATATGTACCACATTTTTAAATCCAGTTCACTTTTGATAAGTAGCACGGTTGGTTCCACATTTTTACTCTTGTGAATAGTGCTGCAGTGATCTATTACACAAAGAACTGAGTACCACATGTTCTCATTCATAAGTGGATCTTGAACATTTGTCATGATGCTATAAGAAAGGGATTGGCAGTTGCAGGACACTGCCAGGGTAGGGAAGCACATAACTTCAATAAAGGTACCTGATCCCGAACCAGGCAAAGTGAGAATCATTGGGAGGTCCAAACTTCACCTGTACGATGGCCATGCATGTACCTAATCCTGACGTGTACCCCACATATTTAAAATAAATTAAAATAAAAATTTAAAAACCCTACCACTTTTGTATGAGTGGGAAGAATTTTCCATCACACTTTCTAGTAGACATATAGAACAATCCCCCCCCTTTGACAAGAGGACAGAATTAGAAATAGGAATTACTTAGGAACCAGATTTATTGGTGTAAGGAAGCACATTATTGGTCTAGTAAGATCAAAGATGCATATAATGTCTGAGCTGTCTGCAAAATTTCCTTTAAATATAAACTTAGCCATCCTTATCATATTCATTCTTTGAATGAAAGTTCAGGTTTTTCAATAGCGAAATTGCCTTGTCTTCTAAGCTGTGTCATGGCCATTGGCAATAAGCAAGGCTATGCTTATTTTCCAAATGGTGGCTTCAGAGAAAAGTTCAAAAAACCCTCACTCTGCGTCCTGAAATTCTGTTTTTAGAGATTCATTCATTCATTTGAGTTTTGAAGACAGTTCCATCCTCAACAGGCATCTATCAAGATATGAACATGTCTAAAGCAGCAGTGATGTAAGCCTTCAGCTTGGCTGTACCCTTGGGACCATAAACCTCAAAGGTAACTTGAATAGGTATCTTAGCGCTCATAGAATCATAACATTTCAGATTCTGTGACACTGAACCCATTACTTTCAATGTACAGATAAGGAGGCTGATTCCTGGAGTAGTAAAGTATTGTACAAAATGTTAAATGATTAGGTTACAGAATTCAAAATTAGCATCATATCTCCTGAGTCTCAAAATCAGTCTTTCCTCCATGACACACCTTTGTATGAATCAATCCTTTGCCAAGAAGACAAAGAGAAGGTACTTGGGAAAGACAGGGAGATCCAAGGAGGAAGAACAACCTGAAAATGGTCAAGGACAACAAAAATGACCTTGCACTTCTGCTGTGATGCCTGGGGACAGCCTCGGGCGGGAGCTTAGCTATCATAAAGAGAGCTATGTCATAAAGAGAGCTACTATCAAGCTAAAATGTAGCCCTAGATTTCAGCATCATCAGGAAAACAATGCAGATTTCACACAGAATGATAGCACTTTTAGTCCTGCTGTAGAAAACAAATGCCCCCCCCACCCATTCTCTATATTTCTAATTTTAAAGTCTTAAAAACATACATCACAGTGAAAGAGTTCCATGTGACCCCTGGTAAATACTGCTGTATAATATCACCCTAGTGTACTTTTCAAAACTCAGTTAAATGAAAATGGAGACCAAAGACTGTATTTTCTTTTAATTGTTAATGTTCCAGTGAGGTGAGAAAAAGATACAGAGCTAATTTATGAAATGAGTGGGCTTTTTTCCAAGTAGTGTTTGCAAGATGTGCAGAGATCAGTGGCTAAGGAAATAAATAACTGCTTTCCAGAATGAGTGATAATTTACTTATTTATCTTTATTTCAATAGTTTTGGGGGTGCAAACAGTTTTTGGTTACATGGTTGCATTGTATAGTGGCAAAGAGGTTTGGGCTTTAGGTGTTTTTACCACTCCTACCCGTGCGTGCACACAGTACCCAACAGGTGATTTTTCATCCTTCCACGCTTTCTTCTCTCCCCTTTCTAAGCCTGTAATGCCCTTTATACCATTTTCTATGCCTTCGTAGATCCTTAGTGTAACTCCCACTTATAAGTGAGAACATGTAATGTTTGGTTTAGTGTTCCTACATTAGTTCACATAGGATGATGTTCTCCAATTCCATCCAAGTTGCTGCAGAAGTCATTATTTAATTCTTTTTGACAGCTGAATAGTATTCCTTGGTATATATCACATTTTTATTACCCGCTAATCAATTGATAGGCATTTAGGATGATTCCACATCTTGGCAATTGTGAGCAAGCAAGTGCAGGTGTCTTTTTAATATCAAGAACTCTGACCCTTTGGGGAGGTACCTGGGAGTGGAATTGCTGAATCAAATTGTAGCTCTACTTTCAGTTCTTAGAGAAATCTCCATGCCAATTTCCATAGAGTTTGCACTAATTTACACGCACACCAACAGCATATAAGCGTTCCCTTTTCACTGCATCCACAGGAGCATCTACTGTTTTTGTTTTTTAAATAATGACCATTCTGGATGGTGTAAACTGGTATCTAATTTAATTAGCATTTCCCTGATGATTATGTTTAGTAATGTTGAGCATTTTTCCTTTTGTTTTTCTTCTTGGCATTTGTATATCTTCTTTTGAGAGATAGTTATGGCATTTGCCCATTTTTTAATGGAGCAATGTTCTTAATTTCTAGAATCTCCTGAAAATTAGTCCTTTGTCAGATACATAGTTTGCAAATATATTCTCCCATGCTGTAGGTTTTCTGTTTGCTCTGTTGATTATTTCTTAGCTGTGTGGAAGCTTTTTAGTTAATTAAGTCCCATTTATTTATTTCTGTTTTGGTTGCATTTGCTCTGGGGTTTATAGCCATTCCTTGCCTATGCCAATGCCCCAAAGGGTTTTTTCCAGTTTTTTTTTTTTTAACAATTTTTATGGGTTCAGATGTGGAATTTAAGTTTTTAGTCCATCTTGAATTAATTTTTGTATATGGTGAACGATAGGGGTCAAGTTTCATTTTTCTGCATGTACTTATCCAATTGTCTCAGCACCATTTGTTGAATAGGGTGTCTTTTCCCTAGTGTATATTTTTGTCTGTTTGTTAAGGATCCTTCGGTTGTAGATATTTGGATTTATTTCTGAATTCTCTATTCTGTTCCTTTGGGTCATGTGTCTGTTCTTATTCCAGTAGCATGCTGTTTTGGTTATTACAGCCTTGTAGTATAGTTTGAAGTCAGGTAATGTGATATCTCCAGCTTTGTTGTTTTTGACTAAAATTGCTTTGGCTATTCTGACTATTTTTGGCTCCATATATATTTTAAGATTGTTTTCTAATACTGTTTAAAATGACATTGGTAGTTTGATAAGGATTACATTGATTACTGTAGATTACTTTGGGTAACATGGTCATTTTCACATCATTGATTCTTCTAATTCATGAGCATAGGATGTTGCTCCATTTGTTTGTGTCTTTTACAATTTTTTCATTAGTGTTTTGTAGTTCTCCCTGTAGCGACCTTTTACCATCTTGGTTAAATACATTCCTAGGTATTTTAACTTTTTGGTTGCCATTGTAAATGGAATTGAGTTCTTTATTTGATTCTCAGCTTGGTCACTATTGCTGTAGAGCAGTGCTGTTGATTTTGTGTTTTGAAACTTTACTGAATTTATTTATTTTTTAGAGTGTGTTATGATTATTTCATTTTTAATTATTTATTTATTTATTATAGGGCTGTGGGGGTAAAAGTGAGGATTTACTACATAAGTAGGCCGCACGTGGGTGAAGTTTGAACTTCCAGGTAGCCCTCACTCCTTTGGTAGTGGCTCAGGTACCCTTTGTTTTGTCGTGTACCCCCTATCCTTCTCCCACCCCCTCCCAGCAGTGCTCCATGACTGCCACTTTTGTGCTAATGTGCCTAGTGTTGAGGCTCACTCATGAGTGAGAACAGTTCTTTGTTTCTCTGATAGTTCACTTAGTACTATGGTTTCCAGCTGCATCCAAGTTGCTGCAAAGGCCATGATTTTGTTCTTCTTTATGGCTGTGTAATACTTTATCGTGGATATGTACATTTTCTTATCCAAGCCACTTTCAACGGGCAGTAGGATTGGTTTCATGTTTCTGCTATTATGTATAGTGCAGCAGTAAACATGTATGTGCAGTTGTTATTTTGGTACAGTGATTTATGTTCTTCTGGGTATATTCCCAGGAGAGGGACTGCTGAATCATATTGAAGATCAATTTTTAGTTATTTTTGACATTGCCACACTGCTTTCCATAGAAGTTGAACTGGCATATATTTCCACCAACCATGTAGAAGCATTCCCTTTTCTCTGCAGCTGTGCCAGCACCTGCTGATTTTTGACTTATTAATGATAACCATTAATCAATCAGATTGATTAACATCTATCTGATGATTAGTGACGAGCATTTTCTTAATGTGGCTGCTTGCATGTCATCTTTTGAGAAATGTCTGATCATGCCCTTTACCTTTCTTTTTTTTTTTTTTTTCATTTTCACTTCATGTGAGTTCCTTGTAGATCTCAGATGTTAGACCTTTGCCAGATGCATAATTTGTAGATATTTTTTCCCATTCTGTGGGATGTCTCTTTACTCTATTGATAGTCTCTTTTGCTGTGCCAAAGCTTTTCAGTTTGGTGTTGTCCTAGCTACCTATGTTAGCTTTTATAGTATTTGTATTTGGGAACTTGGCTATGAGTTCATTGCCTACTCCAATGTCTAGAAGGGTGTTTTGTATGTTTTTTCCTAGGTTTTGCATTTAGGTCCTTGATTCATTTTGTGTTGATTTTTGTATATGATGATAAGTAGGGGTCCACTTTCATTCTTTTAATGTGGTTAGCCTGTTTTCCCAGATCCATTTGCTAAATATGCTTTTTCTTTCCCCAAAGGTTGTTATTGGTGGCTTTATCAAGGACGTTAATTGAGAAACCATGATTTTATTTCCAAAATCTCAGTCCTGTTCCATTGGTCTATGTGCCTATTCCTGTAAAAATGCTATGTTTTTTGTTTAATGTAGGCTTGTAATAAAGTTTAAAGACAGAAAGTGTGATATCTCACATTTTGTTCCTTTTGCTGAGGGTTGTTTTAGCTATTTGGTGCTCTTTTTTGTTTCCATATGAATTCCTGAATTGTCTGTCATTGCCAAGTCTGTGAAAAATAATGCTGGTAATTTGATGAGAATTGCAAAGAATCTGTAGATTGCCTTGGGTAGGATAGACATCTTGACTATAATGATTCTTCCAATTAATGAGCATGGAATGGTTTTCCACTTGTTTGTGTCATCCTTGACTTCATTGTGCAGCATTTTGTAGTTCTTATTGTAAAGATCTTTCATTTTTCTACTTAGGTGGATGCCAAAATATTTCATTTTTTTATGGTCATTGTGATTGGGATAGTGTTTTTTAGTTTGTTTTGTTTTGTTTTGTTTTTGGTTTTGGTTTTTTTTTGGTTTTCTGTCTGCTTGTTGCTGACGTATAGAAATGCAACTGTCTTACATGTTGATTTTGTAACCCAAGACTTTACCAAAGTCGTTTATCAGTGCAAGGAGGTTTTTGACAGACTCCCAAGGTTTTCTAGGTATAGAATATTCTCTGCCAAGAAGGATAGCTTTTCTTAATTGTAAAGATGTGGAGTACAATTCAGTATACAAATGTTCATTATGCAGGTACCCTTGTTGATGAGGTGTGCCCCTCCTTCCCCTGGCAGTTTCCCTCAATTGCCAATTCCACGCCCCCTTCCCTAAAAGTTTCCCACTACTGCCTATCTATTATAGTATTACGATAATTGTTCAAGGTCCGCTTATAAGTGAGAACATGTGGTACTCTGTTCTTTATTTCTGTGATAGATCACTGAGTATGATAGACTCTAAATCCATCCAAGTTGCTGCGAAGTCCATATATTTGTCCTTCTTTAAGTCTGCATAATATTTCACTGTGTATATGAACCACATTTTTTTATCCAGTCCAGCTTCGATGGGCAGCATGGTTGGTTCCATGTTTTTACTATTGTGAATAGAGCTGCAACAAACTTAGGTGTGCAGGTATATAGACCAATGGAACAGGATAGAGATTCCGGAAGCAAAGCCTCAATTTCTCAACCAACTCATCTTTGGCTCTTACTGTTTTGAGGAAAGTTTCTTCTATGCTTAAGTGTTTGAGGGTTTTTATCAAGAGGGGATGCTTGATGTTGTCGAATGTTTTTTTGTGCATCTAATAAGATAATCATGTGGTTCTTGGTTTTACATCTGTTAACATGCTGAATTATGATTATTGTCTTGCAAATATTGAACCAGTCCTGCATTCTGGGAATGAAGCTCACCTGGTCATGGTGAATGATTTCTGAGATGTGTTGTTGGATCCTATTTGCTAGAATATTTATTTATTTAGTCAAGAGTCTTTTGGAGGAATCTTTAAGATTGTCTAGATATAAAATCATGTTATCATCATGTATAGAGAGAGTTTGATTTTTTCTTTTTCAGCTTGGATACCCTTTATTTATTTCTCTTGCCTGGTTGCTCTGGCTAAGGCATTCATTTGAATAATAAATTGATTGAACTCTTCAAAGGTAAATGTCTATTTTTAATTTCAAATATCCTGACTAATTGAAAAATTTTATAAAAATATATAAGTGCTCAGTTTTTTCCTCTCATTTCAATAGATACACAGTTCATATATTTTCAGCTGAAGAACTGGAAATACTTATGGGAATAAAAGACTTACTTCAGTCATGATTCTGTTGTTCACTTTGAAGAAAGGGGCATTTGTTTCCTACCTTCTACTAACTTAGTGAATTTTCTGCTGTAACAAATTACCATACTTAGAGGTCTAAAACAAGAAAAGTGTATTACCTTACAGATCTGGAAACCAGGAATCCCAGATGTGTTTTATGGGGCTAAAATCAAGGTGTTGACAGGAGTCTGTCCATATATATATATATATATATATTTGATGCTCTAGGGGAGAATTTGTTTTCTTGCTTTCTCGCTTTCTCTTTCTTTTAGGGGCTACCTACTTTGCTTGGCTCATGCTCTCTTCTACCATTGTCCAAGCCAGGAACATCAGATCAAGTCTTTTTCACACTGTCATCTCTCTAAGTCTCTCTTGAACTGCATTCTTCCATTTTTAAGGAGCTTGTGATTACATTTGGCTCAACTGTATAACCTGGGGTAACATTTCTACTTTAAGATCAGCCGAATAGCACCCTTAATTCTCCTTTGCCATGTAACCGAATCATATTGCAGGTTTTAGAGATGAGAAGTTAGACATCTTTGAATTCCATTATGCTGCCTACAATGGAGCTCAAGGTTAAGGTGAAAAGCTGTTACTGCCACATGGCAAGTGGTGGGGTAGGTCATTGAATCCCTGCTGAGAACTACATGCTGTAGTGTATGTGATCAGTGGGCCCAGTGCAGTATTTATCCAATGTATAGAATGAGAACCAGTCCTTTCACTTCGCTTACAGATGAAGTTGCCCAACAGCTAAAACTGTGATGGATATTTTTAATATTCAACTACTAATTATTTGAGCTTCTTCCATCAGAATGTACCTGAATATATACAAGAAGCAGGCAGCAAGTACATTCTGATTTTAAAAAATGAAATTATAGTCAAATTTATAGTTTACATAAATACCATGCCCATTATTTTTCTTTAACATGTACTCAAAAATTTTACTTTTAACAACCAGTATTTAGTTAAGTTGAAAATTATTTTTTTCACAAAATGAAATATAGTGATAAAAATCCTACAAAATTGATAAAGATGACAAATAAGCCTATTTGGGGAGGCATATGAAGTAATACTAAATATGTATGTGTTTGTTTGTATGGAAAGCTAGTCATTTAGCTGTTTCATTTACTTAGGTTATCATGACATTTTGAGATTAGTCATACCAACTGTTGAGTGGGTAGTACTCGTCCTTGGCATCCCTTTGCTTACATACTTCTACCCAAGTCATTCTTTACTCAACTAAGAGAATTTTTTGGTAATGAAACACTGTGTGGCATCACAATATTTGTGTGATTTAAGTATCCACAATGTACATATGACATTTGGGACACTGCTCAGTGAATCTGAAGACCTATTTCACTTTATTTCTTTTTAATGTCTTACCACACCTTAATTATCCCTGACCTTCCAAACATAGACCTGGATTCAAAGATAATTAAGTTTCAAATTCTGAAGGTCACAACTCCTATAATTTAACATTACCAGATGTCCGGCTTTCAATATACATAAATACATTCGAATTTAAATAACACTAAATTTGATTAAATTGGTGGAAAACACTCTAGTCTGGAAAATCCATGGAACACACTCAGAAGTTTGCCTGTACATAATAAGCATTGCACAGAGCTTCATTATGATTATTAGTGACTGGATGCTTTAATTTTATCTCAATAACAATTGAATTATCCTGAATTCCTACATGCATTTTAAATTATTTTTCTACTTGTACTTATTTTGAAGTTGTGACATATTCTGCTTATCAAATATAAAAAATGAAAGTACTATTTTTTTATATATGACTAGATCTAATTTATATCAGTTAAAATTGGTTCAACTTTTAGCAGCCTTTTATTTAAAATGTTATATTTTATTTACAGGAGGAAAAAAATACTAAATATCAATGATTAAACTGACCTAGGACATATAGGAAACTCTTAAAGCCTGTAAACTTCCTACTTCTCTTGCTATATCAGTAGCAAAGACTAAAATACTCTGGTGCTCTGGTTACTCCATTCTGTATGAGACATAATGGGAAAGAGCTGTTGTGATATATAACCCTTTTCTCCACTTGCCTTAGGGTGTTACTCATTGTGAAAATGTTCTTCCCAAGTTTTTGTTAGGTTTGTACTGAAATAATCCACTTTATTCATGTCCCCAAGCTTATGTATAGCAGCCTTAAGTTTAATAACATTTAAAGTCTCGAAAAATAGAGAATGTGTGTTGGCAATCACTTTAATGTAATGAAAAAAAAAAGACAGGAAAGAGAAAAGAAGGGTTAAATTTTAAAAAGACATTTTGGTTATTGACATTCTCTAAGAATATTTTTCAATCTTTAGCATTGCTATTAACTTCCCAATTGCACTCCATTAAGGAATGCTAGTTTTAATTTTTGTTCCAAGTGTATCTGATGAATGTAATTTTTTTCCCCAGCAGATAGCTGCACACAAACATCTTGAAAGGTCAACAAAAAGTTGTATCTGATCGCTGTTCAGCCTATATTTCTGCAGAGGATTCTTTTTGAATTTACGACTGAAATACCTCAAGTTTTATCTGTGTGGCAACAGCTATTTAGAATGACGTGCATTTTCCATACATATTAAACCTTTGTTACTGTACTTTATTAGTCCCATTTCTTTCATGATAATGCTCAAGGAAATGATTTGAATTTATCTTAGAATTTTTACACCTTTAGAATTCACTGACTTATCTACACTTTTTAAAACAATATCATCTTAAATACTTAGATTGACAATTTCATTCCTTACATTAATAATCTGTGAATTAGACATGTAGAATTAGGAGGAAATATTGATTCCTCAGGTTTTTTTCCTACCCGGCCTAAAACACACCATTCAAAGTCTGCCATAAATTTCCATTTCTCTTGTTCCTAGTTTCTACTTGCCTCTCTGGGTTAATTGTTAATTCACTAAATTTTCTAACTCACCTCATACTTTTGATGTATACATTACTCTTTCACTCATCACTAATTTCTCTTTGTCATACACATTTCCCTTTAGTTATTTCATCCTTTACTCACAGAAACAACAGACTCTAGATCTTTCCTACTTCTCTTTCTTTTGTCCCTGTAACATCTTACACATGTAATTACTATCTGTGCTCCATAAACTTCCAAAGAAACTCGCTCTAGATAATCTTTGCTAACTTTGATTTCAGTGATTTCTGTTAAACATTTTGTTATCTATATTTTAGTAGTGGATGTTGATATACTATTTCTTAAAATATATTTTATAAGGCAGTTTGCAAAATGGAATTAATTATAACATTTTTCTCATTTATGGTATTTCATAATAGTTGCATTGTCTTTAGGAAATATACTATGGAAAAAAGGGAGAAAGCATATGAATAGCTTCTGTTGTTTTAATCCTAGTAGTATGCAAAACACTTAGTAGTAGTAAAATTTAGCTGCAGTAAAATTAAACTTTCCAGGCTAAGCTTATTTCTATTTATAGTATTTAAAACAGGGCACAGCATTAGCTAGCTCACAGAAGTTGTGCCAAAGTGAGTAAGTTATGTGGAAAAATGTTAGCTTAATTTTACAAATATTATTTGAGTACTAAATATTGTGAAAATACATTTTTAATCTTCCAACTATGATTAGGGGGTGAATATGAATTTAAAGACTTAATACTATAAATTATATAAATATAAAAATAGACTGATATGTACAGTCCATATGCCACAAATGGATGAAAACTCAAAGATGTAGGTATTTGTGTCCATTTTTTAAAAAAATAACTTGGAATATATTGTTCTTGTAAAAATGTGCTTGGATTTTAGAACTATTTGAAATTTATATCTTAGGCCACATTTCTGGATAGATTTGCAGTTTTTGGCAAAACTTGTTTTTCTTAACAAAATTGAATTTTGGTTGGAGAAGGCTTCACCCTTTACAACTGACCAGAATTTTCACTAAGCATAAACCCTTAGCAGTGTTCATCATATGAGCCTCTTATGCAGATAAGATAGCTGAACCTAGAAGCATGAGGTGGTTTGCCCACACTCACTTCAGTACACAAGTTAAAACAAACAAATTTATGCGATCCTGTTAACTTATGTTTCAGAAGGAACTCTTGCTTTTACATTAGGGAAAAAAAAACTTCTGGATGCCAAAACACTTCATATTAAGACATATAGGCTGATTAAGTTTAGGTGCTAAGAAAATATAGCTTTCGGAGTGTTTAAGAGTTATGTGACTGATCTGGAAGAATGGCCATGTGAAGTTTTTCTTTAATGTGGCAGTTCAGATGCTATTTTCACTCCAAGATTTATCTTTACTAGCCAGTCATCAGTTCTGAATAGGCATGGGTATGAATATCAGGTCAAGGTTTTACAAATGTGAAATTCATCATTGTGATTCTAAAGCAACTTTATTTTGCACTGTCACTACATTTTACCAAACACATAGTAAACTTTTCCTCCGGTCCTTTTTTTGTAAAGTATATGTGTATTTCTTTAATAATCCATTTTCTAAGTCAAAATCTTGTCAAAATCATTGAGGCTACTATGCTATGGGGGAGGTGTGCCTGGACATTTAGAAGGCCATTTGTATTTTGGAAAGCTGGTATTTGCATTTGGTTTCTATTTTTATTTGTCCAATCCCATAACTCCCCACATCAGTCTTATCTTCTACGAAGCACTCTTAGCAAATTATGTTAATGACTGATTTAAATTTTAACTTTTTAAAAAACTTTCTTTGAGGCATCTTTCATAGAAAAATCTGGATAATGTTTTTCTGTTTTCTTCATGGCACTTCACACAGGGCTTTACAAATAGTAGGCATGCAATAAATATTTGCTGAACAAGGATAGATGAGTTCTTATATAGTTCAACAGTAGAAAATTCAGCCCCTGGAAGAGGAAAAATGGATTACATTGCCTTTTTACAGGAATTCATTAGCTATGAATCATAGGACCTGTTTATTGACATAAACTCTCAAAGTCACCCTGTTCAGCCTCCTAACCTATAAAGAGATCTTCTTGTTTTTTCGTTTTTGTTTTGGAGTTGGAGTCTCACTTCGTTGCTTACGATGGGGTGCATTGGAACCTTCTCGGCCACCCCAGTGTCCATCCGCTGGGCTCTGGTGATCCTTCCACCGCAGCCTTCCAAGTAGCTGGAACTACAAGGCGTGTAGTACCACGCCTGGCTAATATTTTGATTTATTGTAGAGATGAGGGCTCACCAAGTTGCCCACGCTGGTCTCGAACCCGCGGACTCAGGCAATCCCTTCACCTCGGGTGATCTTCTTCTAAATGTGGCTGACAGTTTGTGATATAGCCAAATCTCCATTCTTTAACTGATAGATAACTACTACCCAGGAAGCACTACTCCCATTTTTTAATAGCTCTGGTTGTTCAAATGTATTTAAGAAATAATTGCATTCTTGTAACTTGCCCCCCCTCTGTATCTAGTTGCATTTTTTAAATTGAAATTATTTTAAAATTAGCATCTCTCCCACGTGATAAACCTTCAGATATTTAAAATTATTTTAATTATTTTTCAGATCCCTTATTATCCTGGTTTCAATTTTTTAAATACTCTACTATATTATTATTTATAGTCTCATAGTTGTACTTTGCCTTTATTTAAATCTATTAAATATGAATGTGTGGATTTCAGTTGTAAAGTAAATACTATTATCAATACAGAAATCTTCCTTAAAATATATTTTTTTTCATACAATTTACATAGGAAACTTTGAAGTTACTGAATTTGTAGAATTCTTAATTATTCATTCAGGTATTCTACATAATCAAATGTACATGACACAGGTATTTTTATCCTCAAACAACATGATTTGATGGCTTAAATTATTTTTATCTTGCCATAAACTTCAAGGGCTCCATTTATTTTTCTTTTTTGCATTGTGATTACAAGGTCAATTTTGCTCCAGAGTGGAGCCCCCTAGAGGCCAATGTGATGTGTCTCATCAGAACGAAGGATATTTTGGGTTCTCAAACATATTAGATCAGTCAATCATAAAGGAAAGGATATTTTCTCTGACCCAGTTTACTTAAGTGATTTATATGGAACTTAAAAGTTTAAAGTCTAAAATTACTTCTTATATTGAATCTGTTTTTTAATTTGCTTCAGGTCCCATGAAACCCATCTAAGTTCAGAACTTGTATTCACTTAAAGGCTTAGGTACAATGGTGATCTCTATGCAAATATAACAGAGAATATACTACAGCTCTTGGGGCATGTAGGGAAATGTGCAAACAAACTAAAGAGAGTTGTGTTAGGGTACTCTTTGAACTTTGCTTTCAGACATGAAGCATCTGGTAATAAGATGAGTATTAATAATATCTTTTTCTGAATTTATAAAGTATGGAATCTGGCCAATGCTGTCTGAATACTTGGCTCTTCTTATTCACTTAAAATCTTGAGAGACAAAAGTTAAATTCTGACATGCAGAGAAGGAACAACAAGATTCCATGATAGACTTCATGAATGATAACATTTTAAGCAAGTAAACCCATTGGCCTCCTTCAAGCTAACCCCTAACATTTGCTTGGCCTGGGGCAAGTATAAATGGATGCTATAAGTCTAAATATTTAAAGTTATAAATCAAAGTAACAAGCTGTAAAATCATATCTGATCTGTCTCCTGCCTTAACAAATAAGGTTTGCAAACTGGAAGACCAGGTTCAAAGTTAGAATTTTCTGACTCCTTATTGTTAGTTTTATGCTGAAATCTGATCTCCTAGTCCTGTTCCATGTCCTGTTCTTTCCCGCCTCCTATCCTTACTACACCCAGCACCATGAAGAGATTCATACACACACTAATGTGGACATCCCAGTGTGCATAACCAATCTCCAGCCACACTCCAGATCCCTGACAAAATGCCCTGTTTGGTCTCTCTTGGGTCTAGGTGTATGCACATGGATAATGGAGTTCTCCTTAGGAATATGGACCTATGGAAAGCCCTGAAGTAACATCAGGGCTACTTAGGGAATTGGGAGTTCCAGGCACCCAGAGAATGGTCTGTATGGGGATATGAGCTTTGGGTGGGCAAGCCCCTGGGCTCTATGGATCCTTAGCTCCTTGGAAGTTTGGGACAGGAGGAAGAACAGCATTGGGCCTAGGACAAGGGTCTGGGCCTAATGGTGGTTTGGCTTTTTTCGAAAAACATGTGTTTCCAAGAATGAAAGATTGTTCCTGAGAAATATACAAATATGTGTGATGAAGATAGTGATGGCATTATAGTTTCTGAAAAGTAAAATGTATTCATATTACAGAAAAAGAAATACTAGAGACAAAAATTATTGCAAAAGCCTATAAACAGGGATTCAGTCTATCTGGTCTTGATTTTGTCTACCACTACCTTGATCAAATTTCTTGTTAATGAATAGAGATATTAATAAGAATGTATAGGAACTTTCCTACCACTGTAGAAAAAATTAAGGATGAAACTCACAGCTGTTATGTCCTTGTCAGATGTCACTTTTCCAGCTGCTTGGGTCATAGGACTAGGTTGTCAAACAGTTTGAGAGGCAGGTGGTAATAATTAGTTCTTTAGGTAAACATTAATATTAACGTCCCTGTAGATAGGAGAGTTAAGGAAAGTCTTTTTCTATTCACTTTTTGGCCCTTGAAAATGCCCCTGGGTTTTCGTCACTAAATTCCAGCAGGTGCCAAAGTGCTGCAGTTTTCCATATTTAACACTGCAGTTTTATATGTAAAAATTCATATCATACACTGTTGTATGTCGTTGTAGCTGTTTATGTTTCATGTAATATAGTCATCTCTGTCATATTTAATGTTGACTTATCAGATTTTCTTTGTACTCACTTTATATTTTGAAAATATATTTTCTTTAATGTCTTAATAGTGCATTTTTAAGTTGCCTAGATTAAATGTAAGATGACTTCTGTGTGTGCTTCGGAAGTAGAACACACAGTTTAGGTTTTGAAATTTTCATTTTTGGCAAGCACAGTGCAGGATGTGGCCTAGTTTCAAAATGTTTATTTGAAACAAAAATTCAACTGGAATTGAATACTGTGCTTTCTGGAAAGAGTTCATAAAATTTTGACTGGGGTTATTTTTTTGCACCTAAAATATGTATTCCCACACTTCATCCAAAAATTGTTTTTTAAATAATTTTAAAGGGATTACTATAATTATTATTTAAAAGAAGGCAAGAAAGGTTTTCTTCAGATTGTCTTCTTTTCAACTATATTTTACATGTTATGTATGAAAATATTCATATAATTAGAAAACTAATGGTTGATGTATCAATACATTAAATATTAATAAAACATGCTAAATCTCCTTATTATGTAATATTAATAGACTTGACATAAAGTGAGATTAGTAAACATACAAGTAAAGAATACATGCAAAAAAAAAAAGCAACCCAAACCTTTGGGCTATTCTTTGGAATTTGGTCTTTAGTGGCAAAATGCTCTTTTAGATTATCCATAATTTTATTATAATTGTTTACAAATAGCATCAAACACAACAGCAAATACTTCAGTTGCATACTCTAAGTGTGTGTGTGTGTGTGTGTGTGTGTGTGTGTGTTTTAACTACTGTTCTGTGCACTTTGTGTCACATTTAATCTTCACACCACCCCCAATAATATAGGTGCCATTTTATCTTCATATTGCAGATGTGGAAATTGAGGTACAGAGTGCATAAATGATATGTCTAAGGTCACACACTAGTATGAGGTGGAGCTGAAGTTTGAACCAGTCATTCTGATTTTCTTTGCTAAATAATACTGGCCTTGGAAAACTATGGAATTGATAAGTCATGGTAACTCAATAGACACTGAAAACAACTTTAAACTGAGGAAATAGTGGAATGAATAGTATTATTTTATTTTCCTGTAAAATTCTGGATTTCACAGATCACCAGACTTTGAGGAGGAAGACAAGATTCTAACTCTAGTTGTGCCACTGAATGACTGTATGATGCTGACCAAGAAAGCTTATGCTCCCTGATCTTCAATTTCCTCATTCAAAAAATATAGAAAGTAATATGGTTTCACTGAGTTGGTATAAGGTTTCAATAAATATTGTGTAAAATATTTTTTGTCGTACTTTCTAAAATGGACAAATATAAAGTCAAAGTTTTCAATCTTCTTCTTGGGTCCCTACTTCTGCCTCTGAGGCTCAGTTTTAAATGAAGACTGGGAAGATTAGGCCAGATGATATCATAGTCTTCCAGTGTCTCTATAATCTCGTGGTTACTATAAAAATTTCAGCTTTGAAAAAAATTATTAGTTCATGGCAACTAATTTAATAGTCCTTTAACTAAAACATAATGGATTTTAAGACAGAATTTTTATAGTTACTTTCCTAGAACTATAGATCCTAAAAAGCCTATTTACTTAATACAAATATCTAGGACAGCTAAAAGTGTATCAGAGTTTTATAGAATCTCTTGATAGGAAATGTTAACACAGTCAATTCACAATATTTTCAACCATGAGTATTATTTTATCCTTAATCTAAACTTTTCTTACAAAATTTAAGTCCATTCTTTATAGGTGGGGACATTTAGTGAAGCTGAGGTATGCCTTAATTGAATTTAAAGTCACTTTTCAAAATGTTAATTTCTGTATTTGGAAAAGCTATCTTTTAATTTATTTTCTTGTTTCTTTAACTTTCAGAGACTTTCTATTCATCATGTGTGGAGGCCCAAACTGAACAGTAAATATGCAATAAAAAGTTTATCTTATTGTTTCTATATGGCTTTCATTTAAAAAAAATCAGTATATTTAGGATACAATACTAATATAGTAATCATTCATGTACTTTTAATTATTCTTATCATTTTGGAGTCTATGCCATTATTTGTGCTCTGTCGCTAAGACTGGACTCATCCCTGAAGCTAGCTTGGCATTCAACCAACTTTAAAAGATTGAGGGCATGTGCCTTTTTTTCCAACTTAATTAAAAGTCAACAAATAACAAGCAATATGGCATAGTTATAATGTGTTAGAAAATGACAGCTGAGAATAAACCCACATTCTTTGTCACTCTTCAAGTCTGGACATCCTTTATCCTGCCTGAAAAGTGATGTCGCCAGAATAGTCTTACATTATTTATTCAGTAAATTTTGCTTTGACACTGGGTAGTTGATAGCAAGTGCTATTAAAACAATAGACTTGAGAACTGGTTTGTGTGCATATTAACCATGGCCTATATTCAAATCATTACCGTTTGCTGGGTGTTTTCAGTTATAAACATTATCCATATTCGATAGGGCATAACACTCTTATTTCTTGCTCATTTTGGAAGAATGAATATAAAATTATTTGAAAAATTCTACTTAAGTCTAATAAAAATAGGCCTTGATGATCCAATATAGTCAACCTAGGAATATGTGATTCTAATGAAATACATTAATTATACTCATAGCTGATTCTGTGTATCTCCATGATCACAACCAAGGTCTGGCATGTTGAGTGTTGGCATTTCAAATTACACTTTATGTGACCACTGTAATGGGGACAGTTACTTCTAAAAAACTGCTCAATATTTGGGTAACTATGCTTGCATTGTAGATCATGCATATGTATCCTGTGGTTAGTGTGGAAAATTCTGTGACATTAAATTAATCCAGCAGAACAAATGTAATTGAAAGCACTAGGAATTATAATGTGTAGGAAACATACAGTCACTGACAATCAGCTAAGGAACGCGATATTAATCATTGCAGTTTGTATTTAGGGAGTTCTGTAGTGAAGCCACAGGGAAAGAATTTTATTCTGCGGCTGTTCTATACATCTATCCCTTGGAGTATATGTTAACTGTGAGCTATAAATTACTTGCCTTTGTAGACAGCTTTTGTAACTTTAAAGATGAAGTGCTAAGTCAGCACTATGCCCTTGTTTCTTAAAAAGATGAAACAAGGGAATGATTGCTCCTCAAAGAGTAAATGATTTTTCTCTTCCAAAGTATTTAATTTTATATGTAAACATGTATTTTAATGTATGTATACCTTATTAATTTTTTATAAATACAATCAGTAGAATGTTGAAACATGATTTCATTAATTCAGTAATCATAAGGATGTTGGTAATACAGTTGTTCTGTAATTCTGCAGTTTGTATCATTTGTGTGAAAGCCCTTCTTCCTCTTCCCCATAGGCATATCTGTCTATTGAAGAGAAGGATAGCTGATAAAAAGGAAAGAAAGGGTGGAGAAAAATGGACTTGTATTGAAATAGAGCAGTGTGGTTCATGAATACAAATTCATGATTTCTATTTTTTCTGATTGCCTTTGCTGAACTCACATATAATTTTCTGTTTTTCTTATTGTATCAAATAATACGGAGATAAAATTTCTTCTAAAGACTATGAACATATAAATAGATTAATGCTATATGAACACTAATACTATATGACTTAGAACTGTGACTAACACAGATGTCGCAGTCTTTGGTCAGATTTTGATATTTGGAAAATAGATTGATATAATAATCTTTACCTAGCATCTTTTTCAGGCAAGTGTTTAGTATTTGCTGAAACTTTTACAAGACTGGATTGGATGCATTAATGTTGAAAATACAACTTAAAAAAATTAAAACTTATTAGAACACAGAGGAACCATAGCTTCAACAGTTAACTATTAGGGCTCTTTTATGGTTTAAGAGGCCTTTTGTTTTTGTATTTTAGATTCAAGGGATACACGTGGGTTTGTGACTAGGGTATATTGTGTGATGGTGAGGCTTGGGCTTCTATTGAACCCATCGCCCAAATAGTGAACATGGTAACCAGCAGGCAGATTTTCAGCCTGTGACCCGATTTTCTCTTCCTCCTTTAGTAGTCCTTGGTGGTGGTTGTTTCCATCCTGGTGCCCATGTGTACCCAGTGTGTAGTTCTAACTTAAAAGTGAGTACATGTGGTACTAGATTTTCTGTTTTGTGTTAATTTACTTAGAATAGTATCTCCAGCTGCATCCATGTTACTGCAGAAGACATGATTTTATCCTTTTTATGACTATGTAGTTATCCGTGGTGTATGTTTATCACATTTTCTTTACCTGGTCCACTATTGATGGGTATCTAGGTTAGATCCATAATTTTGCTATTGGAAATAGTGCTGTGATAAACACACAAGTGCAGCTGTCTTTTTGGTAGAGTGAGTTATGCTCCTCTGGGTAGTAGTGGGATTGCTCAGTGGTGGGTTTGCTAGGGTTGAATGGTAAACCTATTTTTAGTTCTTTGAGAAATCTCCAAGTGCTTTCCATGAAGGCTGAACTAGCTTATATTCCCACTAACAGTGCACTAACATTTCCTTTTCTCCGAAGCCTTGCCATCTGTTGTTTTTTGACTGATTAATAATAGCTGTTCTGACAGGTATAAGTTCTTAAACTAGAGCATAATTTATTATTTACACAAAAGACACATGGGGAAAACTTCTGTCAATAGGTTTTCTCCTAGAAACATTACATTTGTATTTACAGCTTTTCTGTTACATAACTAGGGTGTGTATAATAGCCATACCTAATCTTTGCCCACCTGCAAGACTGCACCCTACAACCCTAGTAGTTACATAACTGAAACTACCAACCCCCACACCTGGTGATTTCTCATGAGTTGATATAATACTGGTGAATGGAAGGAGATTCCAAATTCGGTGATTCTGAAATAAGGCAGTAGAGTAACAGAAAGTAGTTTCCTAAGCTCTGTTAAGTTAAATAAATATTTGAACAAGGAATATCTTGACTAATTTAGAATTCTTAGAGAAATGTGACCTGAGCTCTAAGGCAATAACAATAAAGCTATATTTATGAAGAGCTTCATCTCATTTACGTCTCTACTTTGCTATATATCAATGTGTCTTTATTTGTAATTTCCACAATAATACTAGGCCATCTAAATCAAAGACAAATTAGTTCAAGAAAAAAAAATCAGCTAACCGAAGCCTTTTAGATTAATAGTTTACACTGGTTAATAGTTTATACTGGTTAAATTTCTTAACCATTTGAAGGCAGATAGTAAACATGAATTTTTCATGGGTAGGATTTCACTGGTACTAGAAAGGATTTTACTGGTATGAAAGTAATTGGTTTAGGTTTAAGGAAAACAACTTCCTGTCCAGATGAATTAATCGCTGATGAAAAACAGTACTACAGAATACTTCTTCAGAGCTTACATTGTTCAATTATACTTGGCTGTTTTTTATCAGGGAATTCGCAGACTATAGTGACATTGACAGATTTGGGGATTTGTCTCAGGACGTGCCTCTCACAAACATCATGAGCCCACTGAATACGAGAAGATTACAGCCTTCTTTTCGGCCAGTAAAATCCAAAAGGAAAATCTGGGTTTTAAGACAAAGAATGAAGAAACAAAAGAAGGGAAATGAGACACAGACCAAATGAATAGTGCTCTAGACTAAGCTTCTAAGAAAAAAGATTTTGGTGTAAAAATAGATGGATCCTGATGACCTAATTTCACTGCATCAAGGCCACATGTTGCTGCCATGTCTGATTAGTTGTGCTGGTCACTGTGTCTCTACCAGAAAGCAGAAGAGCTTGGAAAATGTGTGCTAAAAGAGTCTTATATGCATGAAGAGCTACACAATCATTTCTTACACCAAAATACATGTATTTAAAAAGCTAAAGGGAAACAAAATTGAAAAGCACATGACCAAAATTTGTGAGAATAGTTATGTTATATTGCAATAGAGAAGGGCATTCTAAATATTAAAACAAGGGAAGCTATTGGGGTTCAAATAAATTTGATTATCTAAAAATTTGAAACTATATGATAAAATACAAGTAACATCCTGAAATAAAATATTTACAGTATATATGTTATTTTGAAAGCTAATAAACAATATATCATAAGTACTTTTAAATTGCACAAATGGAATACATCCAGATAAAGATGGGAGAAGGGCAGGATGGCAAAAGCGTTGAAGAAGCAACACATAAAAGCAGAAATAATTATATTTTCAAGTTAATAAACCAAGAACTGTTAACAAAAACAAGTTTGTAAGATCATTATTACCTACCAAATTAATGAATGCCAGGAAATTGTAGTACTTAATGCTGATTAAAGTATGGAGAGACTAATATACCCACGCACCACTTGAGGGAGTATAAAGAGTTTTTAGAAATCAGCTTAAAGATAATCACATTTTGTGACCCAATAACCCAAAATCTAGGAAGCTTACCTATGGAAATAATTATAAAGCATAAATATTTATTTTAAAATATTACAGTAAAAAATGATAATTTTAACAAGAGAGGAACTAAATAGAAAGGAATTCAAACCGGGAATTTTAGACAATTATTAAGCATAATAATTGTGAAGATTATTTAATGATATAAAAAAGGTTCCTGCTATAATTAAATGTGAAAACAGAATAAAATCTATGCTGATAAGTCTGATGACAATTTTATTTTTAACACATCTATCCACATATATGTATTTATATATAAATACTAAAATAAAATGTGCAGAAAATGTAAATAATGGCTAACTTAAAAAAGTAAATCTTATGAATCAACTCTCTAATTATCAAATTTAATAAAGCACATACATATATAAAACTTTTAGTCATAAAATAAAGGAAAACAGTAGAAAAATAAGAAAATATTTTATTTACATCTTTAGTAGGGATATAAAGAAATCATTTTAATTTACAGTACTAACCTTCAAGATGTTCCATTTAGTATATATGAAATGTGATTGTATCATCAGGTCAATGCTCTCAGTTTTAACAAGGATAATGTATGTGAATCATGTGAATTTCTTCATTGACTAATAGATCTTTTAAACGTAATTTCCATTAGACCCTAAAGTGGCCACTTCTTTTATTCACAGTCTGCTTACCAATGTTAGAGAGTTCAGTTTTCTACCTAAACCAGTGGTAATTAGGATGTTACAAACTCTCCAACCCCACAGGATATAAATTGGCATGATTAAGATTAATTCCAGTTTTGAACTGGAGCTGTATATGGCCATTGGAAACAATAGTACATAGCCTGCAATGGTACAGAGCCTCTTGTTCCTCAGCAGGAATCTTTCCCAATAGCTGAATTATGTTAAGGGTGTTGTCTAAGGAAATTAACTTGAGAAAACACTGAACTCGAGAGAAAGTGCCTCCCTTATTATTTGTACCTTCAGTTCATCTCTTGCCTCTCCCTAGCCAGGCATATATTCTTGATCAGTAGGCAGTTCTCCCCCACTGATTTAAGGGGCTGATTTTCTTCTGTTCTGTGACTTCGCCATCCTTGGGGCTTCATTTTCTTTTGTAGTTACCAGGTAAAAGGAAAAAGAGCATAGAATGGGCAAACATTTCCTCAGAGCATAACCTGGAAATGACACACATTTTGCTGCTAAGAATGAGTCATATGGCTGGACCTAACTACAAGGGATACTGGCAAATGTAACCTAGTTGTGTGCTGAAGAAAGAAAGGAAATGGATTTTTTTGTGAAAGCTAGCAGTCTATTATTATACCAGTTGCTGTGCTAAATGATGGCATAACAGATAAATGATTCAAGACTCCATAGACTCAAGAAATCCCCAGTCTCATAGGATAGAGAAAACTACACACATATAATTTTAATGCAAAAGAATCAATAGATGCTTCTATGTACATGCTCTTCTACTCTAAGAGCAAAATCTATATATTCATGTTTTAGTCTATTTTTAGACCATCTCTTTTGTTCATTCATTTATTTGTTCATTCAGCATTCTCCTTACATTGAGTTGTCTGCATAGCTGCTCTAGAGTGTATGATGAAAGTAGTGAGAAAAACAAATTTATTTGCATGAAACAAATAGGATCTAACTGCAGGTGACGTAGAATCACATACATGATTTTACATCACGGTTCATATCTGTCTGGTCTGCAAGAGTTGGAAATAATGGAATGATTATTATATATCAGAATGATCTTAATAAAAGTGGTTAAGCATAAATACAACCTCGATGGAATTGTAGAACTTTGGCTTTTAGGGATGAGAATGGGAGCTGACAGTCTAAACACGAGGAGCAATGTGAGCCATGGAACATTGTATAGATGTAGAGACTTTGAGCTCTCTGTTTTTTCCTGAACAGAGTGAAGTTAAACCACCAGACACAGTCACAAGACTTTTCTTCCGTACCTCTTATGTCACATTATGGGACGATGAAGTTTTCCAATGTTCAGAAACCTCCTATTTTCAGATACCAATCATAAGCCTTCTGAAAACCAGCATTCTACGACTCAGTTTCATAATCATTACAAAATTTTCTGTTTTAATTTTATACTTTGATTATATCATTTCATACCATTACTATTTTGTGTTCTTTGTATAATTACATGGGTTTCTATTTAAAAGTGATTTTATTTTCCTTTAGCCAAGGTAAGGTCCTTAAATATCTCAGTTTTACATTTATTTCTAAGAAAAGATAGTCTTCTATAATTGACCTTTACTCTACTTTCTTTAAACTTTGGCCTGAGTTTTACAACCCACTCAGAGAACCTGGGCCAACTGATTTCAATAGTATCTCTCAACTAAATATGATCAAACCTAAGAAAGACATAGTATCTATGCCTCTGGGAGGCATAGGTGAGATACTGATGACTTATTTTTTTCTCAGAATTTTACATTGCTGTCTATTTGGAAAACTGAAAGGGAGAAACTTAAGGCATAAATTGTTCAGAGCACATTTGTATTTTTAATACTCAGTGTTCTTCAAAGCACTGTTATTTATAGTCTGAAGACGGTTTTTTCGGTTTTGTTTTGACTTTTATTTGGGACCTTACAAATTTAGTTACTTCCATTCTAAAAAAATAAAATTAATGAGAAGTGAGAAAAACTTGCTTTGACGGTATGTAGTAACAACTTTCTAATATTAAAAACAAATATTGCCATTTTACGCAGTTCTATTTCAATAAGAACTGCATGATTACTGTTTGTGGAATGAAGAAAGGAGATAGGACGTGACTTTGCAAAAGAGGTCGTGTGTGGAGTTTGCTTGTATGTATGAGCCATTCTAGCCCTCTGTTTAAAATGCCTATTCTATAATTTAATTATACAATGAGAACCATTTGCTCTCTGTACCATAATTATGTATCTTGGGACAAAATATTATTCATGTATATCACATCCGTATAAAATTGGCAGAAATACCAAGTTACCAGATTTACAATATTTAAGGATATCCCACCTGGATATGACAATCAAGAGATGAGAATAAACAGAAATCAGCACAGTCAATGGGACTAATTGGGACAAAAGGCCTCTATCCCTTCACTCTTATTTTCACTTTGCCTATATAATCACAGGGGTATCCAATAGTCCAGGTCCACAGAGACAAGACAAGTTCTTTATCTAGTGAAGACTGGCATAGATCCAAGAAACCTCATTGTAGGGGTACCATTGTTAGATCACATATTCAGGAGAGTTCACTTGAGTTACCTGAGATATGTCAAAATTAGGATCTAGAGTCTCAGGTATAACCCTAGGCAAAGAGTCTGCATAGAACCAGATGAGCTGCCTGACCACTTCCCACCCACCTCTGTCTGGGCTCCTGAACTGTGTGACAGGCATGTGGTTCTGACTCTTAGAAGAATATTTTGCTGCCAGTGACTTGACAGCAGTTCAAACAGTATGCAAGCTGGACATACACAGTACATGTAGTACGTAGGAAGTCTCCAACTTGATGATCATTAGCTCTTCAAGCTTGACACACAAAAAAATTCCCCATTCAAAGGGCCATGCTCCCTAGTAGCCCTGTAGAGATCCAGACCTGGCTTTGTTTTTCTTAGACTTTTCAGAGAAGCACAGCCTAAAAGTGACCTCTGACATCTGGGCCATTTTCGGAAAGCAGGAACTGACTGTGTTTTTGTAGTCAAAACAGTAAAATGTGGCCAGTAAAATACTTTGACATTGAACTTATTGGAGGAGAAAAGTTAGGTGTGCTTAAATAACAAAGTATCATTAAAGTCCTCTTAGAAAGTAAATTATTTACAAATATGAAAACAAGTAATACCTATGGAAAAACCAATAAAAGGAAGTAAAGTTTGACATGTAGCAAGAAATTTACTTCCAAATGTTAATATACTAAAATCAGTGTAAACTTTACTATAGATACCTAAGAATATTAATTATTTTTTCTGGATTGTTTTAGTTATATGTTAATTTTTATATAAAGCTTCATTTTTAACTTTGGTTTACTATTCCAAAATAGCCATATCAAATAATATTTAAAACATTACAGAATTCTAATTTTTCTGAAAAGTTGGAATTGATTTTATTTTATACAGATGAATTGCTGCATGAAGGAAAAAAATTAAAAAGCTAATTTTTAAAAAATCTTTATAAGAAATGTTTTTTTCTTAAACCTTTGTTGCTATATTTAGTAATTACAATTTTACTTATATAGCCTGTCTGATGCAAAGTTCTTAAACTGTTGTTACTGGAGCCTATTATTATGGGATTCTACCATTTAAGTCTTCATAATAGATCAGCAAAATAGGAAAATACATCTTTGCAGCCATTTAATGAAATAGATTTCAACTCTCACACTCCATGGTAATTTAAAGATTATGATCAAGTTTCCCAGCCAAGCATATACTGCAAATAGATACTAGTGGGGAAAAAAAAAAAAAGTATCGTTTTTTGATGAGTGCAAATCTCTTCTCTACCTTAGTTTTTCTGTTTTTGTGTGTTGTAATTTGTAAATGTGAAGGGAGGACAATTATTATGAAGTCCTAGTAAAATACGTGAGCATTAAATTCATTTTTTTTCTTCATCACCCATAGTTCTTTAACACATCCTGGGACACTGCTCAAGGTAGCCCTCATTTCTGCCTTGGAAGAGTATTTATTGTGGATGAAAACAAAGTGTACTTTTGAATTTAGAAAACTGGAAAATTTCTAAATTAGAAAATTTAGGTCCTGGTAAGGTTTATTTAAAAATAGAACTTAATAAAATTCAGTAAAGGTAATTGCATTTAGAGTGCTTTCATTCTTCTCTAAAATTTTTACAGCAAGCCTAAGTTGTTCATAGTAATGATGGAGTCCAAAGCCAGAATAAAGCCATTTGCTATAATTTTTTTACCTTTTAGTTTATTTTGAATCTTTGTAAGTCATTATGAGACTATATTTTCTATTAACCTCCATTTGCAAAATTTATGGATTATTTTATTGTCAGCTCTTTTTGTTTTCTCCAAGTACAGAAAAAAAAAGCCTATTGTTAAACATTTTCCAAATTACCTGTGACATTTTTGCTTTAATTTGGTATCTTCATTTGTTTATTCACTCATTCATTCACTAAGAAAGTCAACTTAGACATCTCTGCTCTTGTACGCTCTGAAGTCTCTCAAAGTTAAAAAACTGTCAGGGATAAATAGAAGCCCTGTGATGACGCATAGTGTTATTATTAATAGTTAGTAATTTCTGCAGCTACATTTCCTTTGCTAAGTTCCATGCTTTTTTCATTGTAAGATATTTGGCAGATTTGGGATACTGTGAATTGAGCTGTTCATTCTGGGCCATGAGACCCTGCTCATGAGAGTTGAGGACTCCAAAGAGAAGGAGGTTGTCACACACAGAATGTAGTGTAGCTCTCTCTGGCAATCCAAGGTGGAGAGATTGGAAACACTCATCCCTCTTGAAATGCTTCTAGGTAGAATGTTGTTTTTACAAAGCTTTTTCTCTCTTTATCAAGACTTTCTTAGCCTTAATTATGACTTGAGTTCATAAAACCCACGCTTGGAGGAATAGGAAGAACTGAATTCTGCCCTGGGATTCAAATCTTTACAAGTGTACCTTGATTTTGCTATTGCTCCTCTCAGAACTCCATACTCTGCCTTTTCTATGACAACCTGTTCTGTCCTTCTTCCTTCATCCTCTCATATAGAAGTAAAACATTCACTTGATATACTTTGTTAATGCAATTTATAATAAAATGCAATTCTAAATAAAATAGTATTGCTGCTAGACTTCCACGGTCATATCATTTGCTTTCATGTTTTATTCAACCAGAAAATACTTTTTTGTTTAACACTCTGAGGTAAGTTTGATTATTTTTTGTATTCTTTGCCTTTCTCATAAAAGTGGAATGTGCAATGTGAAGTACATGACCTCCTATTCTATAAAACCACTTGTATTTTTGTAAGATTCATTATTGAGTCAAAGGGTGAGACAGATTCTGTCTAGATATTATTATTATAAAATAAAAATGATCATCTTAATTGCATTTATATATTTTACTTTGCCATAATCTAAATACTTTTTTCTTTGAAATCAATTAACCCTTCATTGTCCAGCTAAGCCTCAACTGACACTGTAATGAATGAATAATAACTTACTTGATAAACATCTCATCATGTTTTATAGATCTCATTTTTAGGTGACCATAAACTGAGTTTACAGTTTTCTAAGGATTGGTATGTGTTGAGCTCTCTTTTTGTTAGCTGAATTGATGACTATTTTGGTATACTTTTTAAATGAGATGTTGCTATATTTTTAAATAAAAGTGAATAAATTTCATTTATGATAGTTTTCAGTGGATTGAGTAGATAGGTTTCAATGGACACAATAGATAGGTTAGGTATTCATCACCAATAAGGGTGATGAACCAAAGGAAAAAGCTATGATTATTGTCTGAATTTAAAAATGAAACTGGGCTGAATACTAGTCTCCATCTATTTTTAAGTTGTACCTTTTCTACATATATTATCTCATCAAGCAAGTGAAATACTATTATTTTAGTTTGGAGAAATATTATCTTTAGTTTTTCCCAATAAATAATTTTTATAATTTTGAGGTTAATAATATCATATCATAAATTATTCATTTGAAAGTGTTCAAAAATTTAAAATCAGGTATTTTAAATCAGTAAAAATTAATATCTTTGACTGATATGGTTATATTGTTATAGTTCTCTGAAAAACATATTAAAATTCCCATTTTATTGTATATTTTAAAAACGACAAAGAAGCAAATAAAGAAAGGAGGAGATAGTATTTAGAACTGCAGTAAAATCTAAGTATATTATTCTGTAACACATGGCCATTGTTTTAAATGCTTACATAGGTAGGTCCTAAAGGAAAAAGTTCAAATTTGAAGTTAAATTATTTAAAGCCAGTAGCTAAATAAAGCACCCAAGATGGCTGCGACAAAAAATAGAATATGGGAAAGAACAAAATTGGAAAACTAGGGAATGTGAACCAAAATTGCAGAACTAGAAAGAGGAATCATAATACTTTCTGAAGAAATCGTTTTTGTTTGAAAACAATAATGTGCACATTTAAGCCACGTAAATAATGTTACTTTCAAAGAACTATTGAGCTTAAATGGGAGTAAGAAGATAGTGTATCAAATTATAATACGGGCATATGTAATAGAAGGGCTTAAAAGTTGGACACCTAAATTGTAATCCAAAACCTTGGAAGAACCAGTGGTAGAGGAAGTGACAATGTGGTATAAACATAAAAGGAAGAGAACAATAGGAAAGTAAACAAATGCAGCAACAAGCAAATGTAGAAATTTTACTGATGTAAAGATGAGATAATTCTTTTTCAATTCTAAGTCTCACATCATATGTAAAGTCTCTTGACAGCTAAAAGGCTGAATTCAAAAGCAAATGTCCTCTAAGTTAGTGTTAACACAGTAAAAGACAAGCATAAAAGTGTGTGAGTGGTTTCTGGTGAAGTGAACACATTTTGAAGAGGGAGGCATCTGAACTTTTCACTAACTATTTATATATATGTGTGTGTAAACATATTCATATGTATGAGTATATACTCATACATATGTACACGTATGAAATACATATACATACATACTTGAAATACATGTATACATATATACTTAAAATTTAAAATAAATATTCTTAAATTATATATTAGCAATATGTATAATTAACTGCATAATGTACATTGTGCTTAGCTCATATCTTACACACTGACCCGTGAAAGCTTGCTTTGTGTTTCAAAATGGCTTCTGTTACTTAGTCTTCTACAAGATGGAAGGGACAAAACAACTTCCTTCAACCTCTTATTTAAAGGCACCAATCACATTCATGAGGGCAGAGCCTTCATAACTTAATCACCTCTCTAAAGGACCCACCTCTTAATACCACCACAACTAAGATTAGTTTCCAGCCTGCATTTTGGAGTCACACATTCATATCATAGAAGCTAGAAGTGAAGGAGTAAGCTTGTCCCCTGATGGTATTCTTTAAACCTAATTATGTGAGGAAATCAATGAAAAAAATCTCAAGGATGAATGTTACCCTGCCACATTAGAATAAACATAGCTTGGTTCTTACATCTGATCAGCTGTGTAAGCTCCAAATGCTAGTTAAGAAGTATAAATACCCCTTCCTTTTTTTTTTTTTTTTTTTTATAATTACTCTTGTTAGTTTGGTTCTGCTGGCAATCACACCAAAATGTATTCTTTTTTAATATCAGTGCACACAAATGATACTCTGAAATGTTGTATATGATTGCTTGAACAGGTATTTTATTTCAAAATGTTGTTTCTAAGTATTTTAGCGATTAAAAATGACTGAGGGTATAAATTCAGAAACTTCTCAACCCTGATTTGTTAAATGCATTCCTATGTAATGTCTTTCAGATATTCATGTCAATTTTGACTTACCTATGTAGACATTAATAAATTTGATAAAGTTTATTCAAATGTATTTAGAATTTATATCCTTAATATAAGTTATTATTAATGATGTTGAGATCTCAGAGTTGTCAAGAAAAAGACATAGTAAGGTTGTTTTTTGTTGTACATTGAAAATGCTTATTATTTCTTCCTTCCAACTTTAAAAGTAAAAACTACTTTTACAGTGAAAGTAGTTTTATGTAATCATAACGCCCCTGTTTCAGAAAAGAATAACTGCTTTTAAAAGATAATAAAGTACCTGTTTTTAAATAAATTTTATTGTGTGTATTTAAGGTTTCAACATGATCTTATGGAACACATAAAGATAGTAAAATGGTTACTAAAGTAAAGCAGATTAACATCTATTATCTCATGTAGTTACTTTCTTGTGTGACAAGAGCAACTAAAATCTACTTAACAAAAATACTTAATACAATACAATTTTATTAACTTTAGTCTTCACGTTATACATTAGATCTCCAGACTTGTTCATCCTACATATTGCTATCTTGACCTACATCTCCCCATTTCCTTCTCCCCTGCCTCACCTGTGATATCCACCATTTCCTTCTCTATCTCTGTGTGCCAGGCACAGAAAGCAAAATATGGCATGGTCACACTTATATGCAGACTGTTTTTAAGTATTTTTATCAGTCAAAAATAGGTAAGGTAAATAGATTATTCTGCTACAGTGTGATAGAGAGTACTATTTTAATCCTTAGTGCTAACGGTATTGTTAAATGCAATACAGTAGGCTTTCTACCTTCAGTAATTCTGTAATAAAAGTGTGAAGGAAAAATATTTTAAAACTCAAACACTAGCTGAAATTTAAAGTTACTTTATCTTAAAACATTTTTATGATATCAACCATTATTCCATTTCTGGTCTTAAACGAGTACAATCCAAATTTACTAATGTTGTTAAATAGTCCTCCAGATTCAGAAACCACCCCCTTATTTTTTTATTATAGCCTTTCGTTTATGCAAGCTTGCACATGATAGCTTCAATAGAGACCTTACTGCCTTCTAGTCCATTACAACATTCCATTTATTACACTTTATATACATGCTCTGTTTTGTAGTACTGCAAAAATTTTAGTATGCCTAGATCTTTTTAAAGTTGCTTTAAACTTTCTCCGACTACAATGCTATAAAGAAAATAAAGGTGCTGCTAGTATGGTTGAAACTCTCATTTGCCTTTAAGCTTCTGTGAACATTTCTTCATGCTAACTGCTAGTTAATGTATTACAGCCATACCCACAAAAAAGTACATAGTCACAGAGTCTAGTGAAATGGTATACTGTTTAGATATTTCTGAAAAAAACTAGATTTCCATCTATATAAAAATACTCAGTATTTTCCTCTAACTTTGAGTTTCCATAGTCATAGAGATGAAAACTTTTTCATTCTACATATTGCAAAAGGATAAAATGTCTTAAAAGTTTTTCATTCATTATACACTGAATCTTAGAAAAAACTTTGGATGCAATTTTTAAAACTACTCAATTGAGGTATGATTGACATATAAAAAACTGTACATATTTAACTTATACAATTTGATGAGTTTGAAGTTGTGTATATCTGTGAAACCGTTCACAAGTGTAGGTCAGTAGCCATCCAGAAAAATGTAGCTGTTTTATTCTAAATACCCTGGACATTTTACTGAATTTTCATATTTAAGTTATTTTTATAATAAATTGCCTACATTTTAAAGAAAATTAATGGAGATAATTAGTTACATGGCAAATAACACAACAGTAATTGCTATTTAATATAATATATTGTTTTGTACTACTTTTACAAAAGTATATTCTTTTTGTCCTGGGAGTCCATTTTTTAAAAAAGGCTGCAAAACAGACTTCCTGTTATTATTTCCAAGAAGCATTAAAATTTTCATATTTTCTTGTCAATTGGTCAACTCACCATCAATTTTATATGGTCATATTTATCAACATTTTAAATATAATTCCTTTTTTTATTTTCAGCCTGAGTTTGCATAAATATTCAACTGTGGTTTTCTCCTTTAATGAGTCTTATCATTATTGTTTTATTTTTAAATATATCTGGAATTTATCTTCATATATAATGCTGAGCGGATGTATTGGATTTCTCTCTTAAAGACATTAATCATTTATCCCCAGCCTATTAAATACATACTCCATTCATTCACTACTTTAGAATGACTTTATTATGATTTATGTACAAATATATACTTGTCTCTTCCTTATAACTTACTTATAACTTGTATTTCTTTTTCAAAGTTTATTGCACTATCTAGTAAATCCAAAATATTACTCTTGCCTTATTCCTACTATTTATTAATGGGAATCCTTGTAGTATTTAATCTTTTAAAATGATTCAGCTTTTGGGTTGCTGTATCATGTTGAAGAAGCATTCTTTTGTTCTTCCTGTCCTGATCAGATGATTATGTTGGTATCTGTCAAAAAAATAGAGATATTTTTTCTTATGACTATTGATGTTGAAACTTACTATTAAAAGATTTCCTAATATTAAGCTATCTTTACATTCTTGATCATGGTATAGTGTTTAATATAAACAAAGTAAATTATGATTATAACATTAATAAATGCAGTCTGAACTTTTTGAAATAAAATATTATATTTTAAAAATTTCATAAATTCTTTATCATTCTCAGAGATAATTACGTAAGGAATGAACTAAGTTACAAAGATTCATGAAAATAATTTATAGACCATGCTTCCCAAAGAATATTTTCATCTTTAACTATATGACTATGTATTTTTAAAATCCAGTTTTTATACCTTAATTAATTATATTTTATATTACTATTGAACCCTTCTTAAACATGTTTGTGAATTTTTTATTAGAAAGGCCTATGATATTTCTAAGAATTCTAGGTTCAAATAAATATGGAGGAGACACTCTATGATTACTTATTGTGTAATATAAAATCAAAGAGAGCAAAGTGAAACATTTGAGCATTTCTTATTAGGAACACCAGGTCAAGCAGAGTGAAAACAACTGCATTCATGGAGCAATATTTCAAAGCAGAGATGAAAAGTCACCAGTGGTCCAAGACTCACCAAAGTGAACATGTATCTTCACTTTTCCTTTTAACTATGCTCTTAAGAATTTAAGTGTAGAAAAACAATTATTTTCAATTTCTCATTTCAATCTCCTCATCTTTAAGGAAAAAGTTTCTGATCTTTTTTTATTTAGATCTTTTTAAAACAATTTAGAAATTATTTTATATTACTATTGTTGCTAAAGATGGGAAGCCAATTACATTTTTTTTTTCAGATCTCTTGACATGTATGACACCTTTATAAAGCCTGAAATTACCTGATGAATAAACTGTATACTGTTTGGGTGATGGCTACACTAAAAGCCCAGACTTCACCACTACACAATATATCCATGCAGCAAAACAGCACTTGTACCCCTCAAGACTATAAAAATAATTTTAAAAATTAAATACAAAATAAAATTAGTTTTTACGAAGTGGAGATCTGTGAAGACCTAAGAATCAAGGGGTCAGTCATTTGGCCACAGGTGCACATTCAATAACTATTGTCCTAATTTGAAAACCCATATTTAAATATAAAGGTTTAAATATTAGATATCATTTTAATATTAAATAAATACTTATTTATTTAATATTAAAATGATATCTAATATTTATTTAGCAGTGACTACATGCCAGGTACTTCATCATTATGCATACATTTAACTGTTTAACCCATATAAAATCCATTGGGTGAGCACTATTATTATTCCCCTTATACAGATAGGAAGCTGAGGCACAGCTATGTTAAATAGTTGCCCCACGTTGCCCACCTGGTAAGAGTTTAGAGCTGTGATTTATGTCCCAGGCAGTTTGATTCCTAAGGAGATTTAACCCTATGTTGGTACTCTGGGTCTAGTGACATATAACCCAGAATATTATAAAAAATGAGATTTATGTCATGAAGATCTAATAATGAGAATTAAATTGTGGAAATTTTTTAAATTTCTCATTTCAATCCTCTCTTCTTTAAGAAAAAAGTTTCTAGCCGGGTTCGGTGACTCAGCCTTTAATCCTGCGCCTTGGGAGGCTGAGGTGAGTGGATTGCCTGAGCCCGCGGGTTCGAGACCCGCCTGGGCAACTTGGCAAGACCTCATCTCTACAATAAATCAAAAAATTAACCGGGCGTGGTAGCGCGCGCCTGTAGTTCCAGCTACTTGGAAGGCTGAGGTGGAAGAATAGCCGGAGCCCAGCAGGTCGAGGCTGCGGTGGCCGGGAGCGGCCACTGCACTCCAGTCTGGGCAACAGAGTGAGACTCCGACTCAAAAAAAAAAAAAAAAGAAAAGAAAAAAGTTTCTAATTGTTTTAGATCTTTTAAAAACAATTTAGAAATTATTTTATATTACTATTGTTGCTAAAGAGGGGTAGCCAATTACATTTTTTTTCCCAGATCTCTTGACATGTATGACACTTTTTTGAACCCTGAAATTACCTGATGCGTAAACTGTACACTATTTGGGTAATGACTACACTAAAAACCCAGACTTCATATATTTCAATATATTTCCTGGGGACATTAAGGAGAAACATATTCTGTTAATAAACCTACTTTGATCCATTCTTCTCTATAGTGAGCTTGAGCTGTAAGAGAATTCCCACTGAATTATAATTCAAATAAACCTTTTTTAAAAAAAGTAAATCATTCATTATAAAATGAATGTGAGAGACAGTGAGATCCCTGTCAAGATAAATAATTTATGGTTGAGCATAAAAAGGCAAGATTTAAATTCAAGACTTGAGCAGAGATAGAGAATTATTTTTTCCTCAGCTTGCCAAAAGCCATTAGACTGTCACAGAGGATGGGCTCCAAAAATTACTGCTCCTCCCTGGTCCCCAGCAGTATCAGGAATGGCATCAGTGTTGTCATGATGGAGCACTTTAACTGTACTTTTAAGACAGAGCAAATAAGTGAGGAGATCGGATCAGGCAAGTATTTTGAAAATATATATTTCAATATAATAGTAATATTTGTGAATGAGCTTTGTTACATCTAAGATTATTAACAACATATTTGCAATATAATGACATATGTGTAAGGGCAATATCTGAAACTAAAAGAAAAGGCTATATCTATGTTTGCACTGAGCTCTTAGCACTGTACTTTGTCAAAATCTTCTCACTAAGCTCATTTAGTCTTCAGCACTCTCCTCATTTTGCAGAGTTTATGGAACTTCAGTAATAAGTATCTAGTTGATCACAGGTACTTTTCTTAAGCATCATTAACCATTTACTGACCTCTATGGGTCATTATGTAGCTCACATTAGTAGACAGAGCATAGAGAAAAATCAAAGTTTTAATCTGTCTTCCTGAAGATTGGTGCATTTTAGTCTTTGCAGAACAATATTTAAATGTGAAAGAACTAGAAATTTCTCAGCTTCAAATAGAGAGTATATGTAGTATACACATAAGCAAACATTTTATTATATAGCAAAGTCTTTGGCATATGAACTGAGTTCTCCAGAAAGCAGTAAGTAGAATCTGGAATTCATGGTAAAAAAAAAAAATATATATATATATACATATATACTATTATACTACTATATATATATATATATATATATATACTATTATAAATTTCCATTTAGCAAATCAGGAAATGTGTTGATATAGAAAAGATAGACAATAACTGAGAATTCATGTTTATATCCAGGCAGTAAGCAAAAGAAGGGAGTGAAGGCATGCAGATTAACTGCAAGAGGATTACAGTTTAACATCAATTTCAATGATTCACACTGATGGAACATTGAGCCCTCAGACTTAAGACACTAAACCAAACTGGTAACCAGAGATTCATGAACAAAAGGTTTTGAACAATTTTAACAGAAAGACATCACTAATTCAGATTTATTCCCTGACATGGTCTAAACTATGCATTGCTTTAAAAAGAGAATAACACATTATTAGCAAATATATACCCATTAAAATTATTTTCTTAAAAACTTAAAATAATGTTTTCTGTAATCATTTGAAATGATTATTCTGCAAATAATTACTTTTCAATACTTTAAAGTAGTGTGTGTTCTTAGGAAAACCAAATAGCATCCTCCTCTCTTGAACTGAGTTTCTGAATTCTACTTCCTTTGTATACTTTTACTGAAGCACCTTCTCATTCAGAAACAAATAAGACGATTCAGGCAAAATTGTAATGGACTTTTAAAAGATTAAACCAAAAAAAATGTAGAGTAATGTTAAGTGCAAATCCAAAATAGTAGTAGTAGAAACTCAGAACTAGTCTTCAAACTCGGCTATTTCAAGCACTAGGCTGATAGCAGTAACACATTTCTATGCTTAACTTGTCTAAGTATTTCCAATGTTAACTCATTTAATACTTATGAAACCTCTGTGAGGTAGAAATGAGCTATTTTGCAAATGACACTGAGATTCTGGGAGGACAAGTGACTTACAGGAAGAAATGTCATTGCCTGTCAGAGATTTTGTCAAATAAAAGGATAATTTTATTTATGCCCATAAAGCTGCACGGAAAAACCTTCAAAGTAATAACAAACTAAAGGAAGATCAACCTCATTATGTGCGTGACCACAAACTTGCAGGTGATACACATTATTGTATTCAAGAACTAATGACAAGAGCAAATGTAACCCTTCTGCAATGTGGCTTGTCCTTTTGATGACCTGAAAGAACATTCTCTTTATCTAGCAATGGTCATAGAAAGCAAAATGCACAACATCTTTGTTGGAGAGCAGAAGGGAAGATAAATTAAAGTGTAAAAGGGGGAAAGGGTAATCAAAAGGAGGAAGGAAGAAAACAGTGATGAAAAGAAGGCAAAGTTGTGAAGAACTTAAAAGATAAAGCAGTAGCAAGAAATTCTTTGAAAAAGAGAACAGAAAAGAGAAATAATGAAAACCCATGGAATCATGAGCAGTGTGGAAGTATCCCGTGTAGTCAGCCCTAGATAACTCAGTAGTACCTGAGGCCTCACTGTGCTGCCCTGAGGGACCCATTAGAACAGACAGAGCATCAGAGGGGTTTGGATCATAGCCTCACCCATAGGGCATGTTTAAAGCTATCAAGTCAGTGCACATTTCACATTGGTGTCATCAGACCTAACTTATGTTCATTGTATTTTATTAAAATAGGGAAATGCCCAACATAACTTATAGGCATTATTCTCATAAATTGAGGCATAAATGTTTCATGACTGAGATAATTAATATTCAGAATTAATTACCTCTTGTTCTTAAATTTGAAAACCTACACTATATATTACTGTTCCTTTTTATATTCTTCCATATTTTGCACATGGTAAAGGCACTTAATAAATATATATTGAAGTAATTTGTAAACTGCATTAACAATAAGATTTGTGGTCACCTGCATAATGAGGTTGATCTTCCTTTAGTTTGTTATTGCTTTGATGGTTTTTCCTGTGCAGCCTTATGAACATAAATAAAATTATCCCTCTATTTCACAAAAATTTCTGGCAGACAATGACATTGCTTCCTGTAGTTATACATGAGCTCTTTGTACTCTGAAATATAGTCACATATTTGTTTTATGACTTTGGACAAGTCACTTGTCCTCCCAGAATCTCAGTGTCATTTGAAAAATAGCCCATTTCTACCTCACAGAAGTTTCATAAGTATTAAATAAGGTAATAGTTGGAAACACTTAGATAAGTGACTGCTACATAGTTTGTGTTATATGTCATTGCTATTATTGTAACTCAGGTTAATGTCTAAATGACCTTTCCCTGTTGTATCCCATTTCGAGATAATTATATCAAAGTCTAGTTACTCCACTTAGCTTTCATAATGGCTTGAGTAACATCCACCAAATCAGATGTATTTTCCATATTTGCATCACATCTGGCTAAGCAAGAAATCATGGGATGGCTTGACACCCCCCCTCAAAATTTGAGAACTTAGAAGGAACGGCATCTGTCTTTTCCATCTGTTTAACTAGGATTTCTTAATTATCTGTGAAAACATCTCCAGTATGAATCACTCACTCACTGTTCAGCTTAATGAACTGTATTTTTGTGACACGCATTAGAAGCTTGCGCATTCATTAAAATCGTCTGCTAGTGGTATTTTCCATGAGGATGAGGAAAGCTAAAATTGACCTATATCTGACCCACACATATTATTATTTTGATGACGATGATTAAAGCTGTTACTCCTGTAGCTTTTTGTTGGTGTATCTATTGTCTCCTGTTTTTTGTTATAGGCACTAATTTTCCCACTGTCCAAGTCACTGTCACTAATTGTTCCCTCCAGTGATGCTTGTCTGCTGCTGATGTTCTGAAGCAATTGATGTTGATGTTACATTGGTTCAAATTATACTTTCGTTTGCCCTTGAAGCTTTTTGACTGTCCATCTTGTGCCTGGTTGCATTCCTCACCTCATCATGTAACAGCTGTTATGGCATCCATTTTTATTATTATTATTTTTATTTTTCATTTGTTTCACTTGCTGAAATGTAAGAACTTGGCTTCATTGCCAATATTTTAATAGTATTCAGAAGTATCATTATTGATTTTGATATGGATGCTGTTTGATAATGGATGGCAATGTATCTTATCCTCCACCTGAAAATGTTTTTAAAAATGAGTCTAAATTTCTGGCCATTAGAGCTCCTTGGGAGGCCATCATTTCACAAGCCTACTGTGTAGTTTGAAACTAGAAGCTTATTGTGCTACAATTTTTCAAGTTTCCTATTGTGGAGCTGAATCATGAATTTTTTTTTTTTTTCAGCTTGATATTGTGTCATGCCTATGATAATTTAATACTTGACCAGACTTCATTTATAATTTTGCTTTGGAGGATGAAAGCAACTCCCATTTCACAGACCAGCCCTAATACATCTGACTTTTTAAAGGTGTGGTTGTTAGTTATTAAGAAGCATATTTTTTAGGAGAATGAAATGTAGAAATATAAAAATGTAGAACATAAAAATTAAGAAAAAAATCTTAACTTTATATTTGGAAAAGGTTTGTCTCCCTAAACTCCCATAGGTACTTTATTTTACTTTTCATAATTTTTCTCTAATATATGATTCTTCCCTCCTAATAAACTCTAGTAATAGGTCCTCATTAATCTTTGCATTTCCCAAAGCACATACTCAGGAAGCTACATATAGATGGTATGATGCTGTTTCTTGTGTTAAACACACACACACACACACACACACACACACACACACACACACACACACAATTAGTTCTCTCTTATCTGAGCTGAGGTTTCATTTTCGGTGGTTGAATTTACATGCAATTAACCACAGTCTGTAAATATTAAATGGAAAATTCCAGAAATAAACAATTCATAACTTTTAAATTTGGTACTGTACTGAATACCATGATGAAATCTCACATCATCCTTCTCATTTCTGCCTGAGATGTGAATGATCTCTTTGTTCAGTATTTACACTGGAGCTGCTACTTGCCCATTAATCATTGATTTCATCTGCTCCTGTCATCTACCCACAGACATTTTCATGGCTTGATAATCTAGGATCACCCGAAGCAGATAATCCTTGCTGATATATTGTCAGAAGGTCAATAGGAGCCTAACACTATGTTGTAATGCCTACACCATTCACACTTCATCTCATCATATAGATATTTTGCCATCTCACATCATTTCCAGAATAAGAAGATTTAGTACAGTACAACAATATATTTTGCGAAGAGACCAAATTTATATAACTTGTATTACAGTATATTGTTATAACTGTCCTATTTTATAAGTTGTTGTTAATCTCTTACTGTGCCTTACTTTAATAAATTAAACTTTATTGTAGGTATGCATGTATAGGAAAAAACATAGTTTAATTTCAGACATCCATTGCAGGTCTTGGAACATGTCTCAATTCACCTGTAGGTTGCTAATATAAAATATATGCGAATAATGGCCAAAATATTCTTTTATTCAAAAATGAAAAAAAATTCCTAGGTAAACCAATCATGTTAACTTATATGAAAGAATCATTTAAAGAAAATAATTTGAAGAAAAATGATTGTGTTATGCCTTAATCTTCTTTAATAACATAAAGCGTGTATCCATTAGGATCATTGCTTGAAAGTAGTCCTCAATTAATTTGAAAAACAAAATGATATTAAATATTTTAAATACTTATAACTCAGGCCTTTTTTTAAAATGCTCTATAATTTGACAATTCATACCTCTATATAATTTGGACTGGCCTCTTCTTATGTATATCATGTATTTCCTTTTTTTTTTTTTTTTTGGTCACTTTCTGGATTTCTGTATGGTTGTTGTAGTCAGTGAAACTCATCTAAATTATCAAGGCTGGCACTTGAGAAACTAAGATCTGTGTCGCCTCCCTCAAGGTTTTCCCAAAGATCAAATGGACTAAAATGTATGAAAATATATTTTTAGAATTAAAATTATTTTTATATCTGGGCTTCATTATTAAAGCACATGAGGGATAAGCTAAACCATGAAAATATTTTACTTGATGAAGAAAACATTTCTATAGCTTGTTCCTTTTGTTCCTTTTTTAGGTTTTCAAACTATATACGTAATGGAAATGGTTTTCTTCTGAATAGAGCTCCCAGTTCTACAGTCAGGAGCATCATTAGTTCCAATCACATTAAATGGCTTGCTCGATGAACTCTTTATTGATAGAATCAGGTTTATATGCTGAGTGTAAACTTAGTGTGCTTAACCCAAAACAACCTTTCTGATAGAATTCTAAATTCAGGCCGGGCTTGGTGGCTCAAGCCTATAATCCCAACACTTTGGGAGGTTAAGGTGAGAGCATTGCCTGAGACCAGGGTTCGAGACCAGCCTGGGCAACTTGGTGAGACCTCATCTCTACAATAAATAAAAAATTAGCCTGGCACGGTGGTTCATGCCTGTAGTTCTAGCTACTTGGAAGGTTGAAGCAGAAGGATTACCTAAGCCCAGTAGGTGGAGGTTGTGGTGGTCGTGAGTCATGAGTGTGTCACTGCACTCTAGCTTGGGCAACAGAATGAGACTCCAATGCAAAATTTTTAAAAAAAAGAAAGAAAAGAACTCTAAATTCTGCAGTTCATTTGGTCATACAGATTGAGGTTATACTCAATCCAAATATATTTGACTTTCCTTAAATATTATTTTTATTTGCCGATAGCTCCAGGAGCAAGAGAGCTAAAAAGCATTCCAAATTTAATTTTTCTCTTTTTAATAATCTATTTAAAAGTGAGAACAGTAGGTATAAAAGAGAGATAATTTTTAATTTTTGGAGATCTTTTAGAGTTCAGGGAAAGTAGGAAGATAGCAGAAACAAGGGAACCAGATTTCATGAGTGCTCATTTTGCACAGGTGGCCATTTGGTGAGTACTTTGCACATAGCACAGGAACAAATGGTGACATTGGACAACCAAAATGAAGTAGTGATGCCGTTGAACACCAGAAGGGCAAAAGAGACTGTCAAAAGGGAGTTAGTAGTTGAGTAGCAACCTTTTAGTCAATGATAGAAAATAAAATAATGCTATTTAATAATAATATTATTTCTAATATAGTAGAAAATTTAGAGTGTGTTTCACCAATATTCTCTTTTTAATCTCCATTAAATTGCTTATTCACTATAGTTCTAATTTTTTTGATAAAATATAGGAATTGGAACAGACAAGTCTAAACATTCTTTGATTCTATAATCAGTGCTTTTGAATTGTGCTTATCAATTTTCAGACAGAAATTCTATAGAAAAAACTTTCCCAATGCCACACTTTTATGTAGAGTAAATCTACCTCTGAGTTTTCCTAGCATGGTCTCTTCTTGCCCATAAAGAAATGTCTCTTTCTAATTTATGTATTTTTAAATACACAAGTAATACATTATTGTGATAAAATTGGCGTTTCTTCTTTAAGCATCATATGCAAATTCAGTCCACTTCTCATAAGTTTCCATTATATTATTTGTGTATTGCATAAAAGTGACTAAGAGGAAATTTATAGTCTCACAGTTCTGGAGACTAGAAGTCAAAAAATCAAGGTGTTGACAGGACCATGCTCCCTCTGAAAACAGAGGGAAGGTTCTTTCCCAAGTCTCTCTCCTAGTTTCTGGGACCCTCAGGCACTCCTTGACTTATAGATGGCAATATTCTGTCTGTGTCTTTTCCCATGGTTTTCCTTCTGAATGTGTTTGTCTCTGTGTCCAAATTTCCCCTTTTCAGTCATAATGGATTAGGGCCAACCCTAATAACTTTATTTTAACTCATTCACCTTGTAAAGACGTTGTTTCTAAGTGTGACAACTTGAGATCCTGAGGGATATAATTCCAATATGTCTTTTTTGAGGGACACAGTTCAACTCATGGTACTTACATACATGGTTTTCTGTAGAATTAAATAGGATTATTGGTTGTGTATGTGTGTTCATGTACCTAGTCATATTCTGTATTTAGTCACAACAAACTTCTTCAAGGAGTAGAATTCTTGGTCATACTCAATTCATACTTTAAATTCGATGCCTGTTATCAAATTAGCCTTCAATCTGTTGGGCTAATGTTACTTCTACTAGCAGTGTTTGAGTATATCTTGAGTATAGCAATGTTCTTGGTATCTTCAGTAATGTTTGAAATTAAATTAAAATATGAAGAGTTGCCACTCTTTTCAGTAAAAAATAATATCTTGATATTTAAATTTTATGCTTAATGATTTATCTTTTAATCAGCTACATATTACAATTGGATTTTTTCTTTGGGGATAAATTTATTTAAATGTAAAATAATCATTCTGGCTAACAAATATAGAGTACTTGTTTCCTGCCAGATAGTGCTAAACACTTAACTGAATAACTAATCCTTACATTTTACAAAAATTTAATGAGCCAATTCCTCTTATACATAATTATTCTTAACAGAAACTTTGACATTAAATTATAGGATATTTAAGAATATAATTGTGGGTCTAAACAGGCAGATGGGCAGATCAACAAATAAATGATGATGAAGATGATAGATTGATAAATGGACAGATGATGGTGATAGATAGGTATATAAATGATTCTTTGTGGGCAACGCATTAATATAAATGTGAACATTGAGAATCATTAAAAAATTATCTTTTAGTGTTTTCCTTTAATTGTTGTGCATCTTATAAAATTGATGCTTTGACAAACTTTGATGTATCTCCAAAGATTTAGGTACCAGATATTTTAGTGTACATATGTTATTATTATAATGGAATATTGCTTTCAATGATTTCAGTAATCCTTATTGAGTTCTGAGTCAAACTCAGCCATGAAGAAGACCCCTGGCAGCCCAGTCAGATGGAGTTCTTTCCCCTTTAGTCACACACTACAATGTGTTCATTTCTCTCTCTTCCCCCATTGTACCTTGTTCTATAAGTTTTATGTACATGTCTTTGGTGATTAGACTATACAATTCTTACCAACAGGCACCATTGAATTTAAAAATAAATTAATCAAATCTCCTTTTGTATATATGAGGGCGCTTCCATATACTTTCTTGGGCATTGACTCATTCATTCTTCAAAGCAATCAAAAGGTAAATGAGACTGATTCAGTATTTCCATTTCATAGGTTAAAAAAATGAATAAGTAATTTTTCAAGGTTGCCCAACACAACTAGAAAGCATCATAATAACCTAAATGTAGGTGTTCTGACTTAAAGACTGACATTGTCTACCACAAAAGATGCTTCTTCATCACAATACAAGAAATTATGTTCTCTCTGGTACTCATTTGTCACATAATATTTTAATTAGTAGTTGAGTAGCAACCTTTTAGTCAATGATAGAAAATAAAATAATGCTATTGAATAATAATATTATTTCTAATATAGTAGAAAATTTAGAGTGTGTTTCACCAATATTCTCTTTTTAATCTCCATTAAATTGCTTATTCACTATAGTTCTAATTTTTTTGATAAAATATAGGAATTGGAACAGACAAGTCTAAACATTCTTTGATTCTATAATCAGTGCTTTTGAATTGTGCTTATCAATTTTCAGACAGAAATTCTATAGAAAAAAAAAGATTCAGGACATTGTGGGGTTTTTTTCACCTTACCCATTTGATTTCTTCTTCCTAGAGATTGAATCAATAATGAGCAACTCCAATATTTTAGTTAATCTTTATTCAACAATGAATGCTATACCTTTAAAAATAACATAACTTCACTGTAGCATGGCATGAGAGTTATAACTCTGGAAATAATCTTAGTAGCACTAAATTAAAAAAAAAAAGTAAATGTAATGTCTGCATTGTAGCCCAAATTATTCACTTAATGGTTCGGGTTATAATTTTTAAAAATTAATAAATGATAAAATTTCAGTTTCTAATTTAGAAATTAACCATCACTTCTTCTGTGGATATGAAATAAACCTCAAATGTAACAACTGTAGATAGAAGTGCTTCAATTTCTTCTAACTCTTCAATCAGGCATTTGCTTTTAGAAGAATTTCTAAACTCCTCCAAAGCAGGGTGGTTTCTGAACTTGATATAGAATGGCTTTTGAAAAGTTTTGAGACTTTAATAAATCTGTTCATCAGTGAGAGTGGTAAAAGACTGCTCTATCTTCTTTGAGCCTCAAACAGAACTTCCTCGAACAGGAGCCTATATTTACTTATAGTCAAAGTGAAAGGGAGTTACTGGTCAGAGACATAAAACTAAGAATTGCTGAGAAAGGGAGGGTGATCAGTGAACCAGGAACTACTGAAAATTGAATATTGCAATGTATTTTTTGATATATTCCAAAAGAAACTTCCACAATAATTCATTTATTGATTCTGCAAATATCTGTTGAGTGTCTACTACATGCCAGTCACCATTCTAGGCAATGGAGTAGAGCAATAAACATAATAAATAAAAATCCTTGACATCATGGAGCTTATTTTCTAAAATGTGTGCTCTAAGTTTGTTCTCCTTTAAGTCTCATCTGCTATGTAATCAGTAATGATGTATTTATTTATAACCTTCTAGTAGATCATCTTCAAGTGTTATTACCAAACTGTCATTCTTTACATCCCTTCCTGCCAAAAACTACTAAATTAGTTACTTAACTAACTAACTTTACCTCCTGGCACAGTTTCATTCCTTGAATTGCAACTGCAATAACTATTCCTCTAGAATGATTCTTCAGTGAAGAAAAAAACACTAACAAACTCCATATTTGGCAGGGTTTTGACCCTGCCCCCAAATCTATTACACATTGGTCTGCTAATCTGTCAGAATTTCCCCGAACAGAACTACACATTAAGTACAAGGGAGTGGAATCAGGCAATGAATGTTCTGATTCTTTAGAACTTAGTTTATCACCTATAAAATAGCATGGTATGGTGGCTCACACCTATAATCCCAGCACTTTGAGAGGCCAAGGTGAGAGTATTGCCTGAGCCATGGGTTTGAGAACAGCCTGGGCAACTTGGCGAGACCTCATCTCTACAATAAAAAATTTTAAAAATAGCTTGGCATGTTGGTGGTGCATGCCTGTAGTTCCAGCTATTTAGAAAACTGAAGCAGAAGAATCGCCTGAGCCCAGAAGGTCTAGTCTGTGGTGGCCACTAGTGTGCCACCGCACTTCAGCCTTGGCTACAGAGTAAGACTCCAACTCAAAAAAAAAAAAAATATATATATATATATATATATATGGAGAGAGAGAGAGAGAGAGATACATATACACACACATATATATTTACATATATATATATATGTCATGTTACACTAGCAGCTACCTCAAACCTCAAAGGGTTGCTCTATAGTGAATATTAAGTCATATAATGCCTGTAGAGCATACAACTTAACAGCCAATGTGATGTTCCTCAAACTGTGGTCAAGGGTCACCTGCATCATACCCTGGATGCCCATAACAATGTAGATTTTGGCTGCCATTTGCTAAATCAGAATCACCGGGCATAGGAACTAAAAATGTAATGTTAGTAGATTCTCTATATGATTATTATAAAAGCTAAAAGTTTGAGAACTACCTATAAGTACTACAAATTATAAAAATGAATGCAATAATGCCTTGTTTAATGACAAGGTATATTCTGAGAAATGTGTCTGTTAGGTCATTTCATCATTATGTGAACATCATAGAGTGTACAGACACACCTAGGTGGAATAGCGTACCCCACATCTAGGCTATATTGTGTAGGCTACAGATCTGTACAGCATGTTGTTTTACTGAATTCTGTAGGCAATTGTAACACAACAGTAATTATGTGTGTTATCTAAACATACTTAAACATAGAAAACTACAGTAAAAATACCACTTTATAATCTTATAGGACCACCATCATATATGTAGTCTATATGGACTGAAATATTACTATGCAGCACATGACTGTATTATTATTAGTTATTTTCTCCTTTAGTAATGCAATTCTTTAAGAATAGAGTAAGTTATTTGAGGCAAGTTAGAATATAAATCTGGCAATCTATTTATTTTTAAAAATATGCTTAAACATTTACTAACTCATAGATACTTTTCTACTTATTGTTGGTTCTAGATGTTAAGACAGTTGTTCATACTTTATTTTGGAGACTGGACGTGGAAATTAATAATAAAAATATTAGGTAGAAAATAAAAAGTAAAAGACAAAATATTGTGGGAATTTAGAAGAGGAAAATATTACTCTTTCAGGAGGGACCAGAGAAGCCTTCTTGGAAAATTTGTCATATTATTAGACATGATGGACATTTGATAAAAGAATAATATCTCTTATTTTTTTTTCTCAATTCAGTGTTTACTCATTAAACTAGACATCAATATCTACACTTTCTAGAAACCATCAAATCCCTTGGAAAGTTGCTTCAAGAATGAGAAAAAATGACCTGTATCAAGTAATTCAGTATTATTTGGGTCTTTATAATCATTCTTTGAAGTGAATGATAGGGAAATTTAAGAGATGAGAAGTGTTGTATTCCTGTTATGTATTATGCCTTATAATTGGAGGCAATAGTATGGGGATTAGAGTAATTCTATTAAGGCTCTAGCAAGCAGAGCCAATGTTTTTTATCTGTCGAACTTTTCTATAATAGTCATACATTAAAGGAAGCTAATGCAATTCCCCAAAATGAGCAATTTAATTCTTTCTGAAACATGGAACCTGGACGGCCCATTATTTCCAGTCCTGCCAAAAGGATTTTCATTTTACGTTTGAATTGATTCTTTACTTTTTCCTTTTTGTAATTGATTGAAACATTGTAGCCTTTATTGACATAAGTTTAAGAATTCAAAATGAATAAGACATGCATCTTCTTTTATAAATGTAAATTGCCCTCAGAGAAATAAGTAGCATGTTAGGTTTCTCCATTTCTGTACGTCTACACAAAGAATGTATAGACACTTCATTTATCCTTAGTAAAATGTAATCATGTTTTCTAATACAGTAAGTATTCTCACAAATAATGACATGAAAATGTAAGCAAATGCTAGTGGTAAGAAAATCAAATGACTAACATTTGCATGTATTGTCCAATCTCTATTTAGAGATATACACAATAAAATGTGTAGGAATTCTTATCAAAAAGAAAGCTAAAACATACAAAGAATAGATATCTAACTTAGAAGTAAATGCAAATTATTCAGCTATCACATCTATTCCTGTCTAATGAGATTATGATTACCAATAAAAAGGATAATTTGTATGAACACGTACCTTATTTAAGAGAATAAAAGCATAAATGCAACTTCAGAGGAATAGAAATGTGAATATAAAGAAATATAAACCATTCTTTTGGGTATGACATACTAAATTAACCACAGAATTTGCCCTTGGAATGGGGAAGGGGAGTGGGCCTATGGATAGAGAAAAACTTTAAATTTTCTATGACATTTTCTTATGTTTATTTACAAAACAAAACAAATATGATCAACTATCAACTCTGAGATGTGGGTGATATTTTGATACTCCTCTCAATTTTACAAATACCTTAAAAGCAATAAACACACCTATATGTTGATGTGCATGTGTTATTACTTATTCTACATGTACCATTCAAAAAATCAAAAGCAAAAATAAAACAAACAAAAAAATAAAACTATTTCATCCTTTATGGCATATCATAGATTTTCTATTTTAAGTTGTGCTGTGAGTTGTACAAGCCTAGGAAATAGATTTGGTATCCGGATGTAATAGATGCAAGTTTCAGTGTCTGCTGCTGTTTTTATCCTGGTAGCATCATGGCAGTCTCTTAACATTCTCTACAATAGGTTTTTATGTCAGTTTCAGCTAGGCTTCCTGACTGGGCATAGAATGTGTGGATGAAGCAAAAAAAGGAAAAGCCCTTTGATCTGTTTGCATAAAGTGAATCATGTATGTTCCCTGGTTAGTGAATTCAGACTGAGCTGAATTGTTTCATCTGGGGTGATGCTGTGAAACAATGAGGAAGACCTGTCTGCAGAGCAGTTTGTGGAAATGGAGTAAAGAAGAAAGGACTAGGCTCATACAGTAGAATTGCCAAACACTTTAAGAACCAATGCTCTCATCTTTGTAAGATGTTGTTTTCTGAGTATAAGGTGTTTCTATAAAGCCTGCTATAAAGCCCTTCTGGAGTGCAGACTCTACATTTTACACTAGAGCTGCACAGAAATGGCTCCTGTTTCTTCTTAAAAGAAATTTAGAACTATACTTGAATAGAAAGTACTATTTAAAAAGATTATTTAGTATAATTCACATATGAATGCTTTCTTTCTATATTTTTCTTAATTATGATCTTAAAATCTCTAGTCTTCAGAAGTAGGCCCTCAGACAAGCCACAGAGATAATGATGATGATGGTGTAGCACTTTCTATTTTGTGGCCTAGGTGACTTATAGTTTTTACAGCAGCCATTTTAAAAGTGAAATACGGCCAGGCGCAGTGGCTCAAGCCTGTAATTCCAGCACTTTGGGAGGCCAAGGCAAGGAGATTGCCTGAGCCCATGGGTTGGAGAACAGCCTGGGCAACTTGGCAAGACCTCATCTCCACAGTAAATCAAACAAATTAACCTGGTGTGGTAGCACATGACTGTTCTGGCTGCTTAAAAAGCTGAAGCAGAAGGATCTCCGGGATCCAGCAGGTTGACACTGGGGTGGCCGGAGCATGCCACTGCATTCCAGCCTGGGCAACAGAGAGAGACACCGACTCAAAAAAAAAAAAGTGAAATAGTACTCTTTAAATCCAATGATAAGTGGAAATGATATATTTTTCCCCCAATCATCTGAAAAAAATTAATTCAAAGATTGTTTTGTTCTAAAAAGCATCACCCACTCATGTTGTATAAAGACTTGATTGATCCAAATGGGAGTCAAGACTATGCAACTACGCTGCTAATCATGAGTGGTGTTGTTCTGAAAGACCTGCTAAGGAAGTTGGTGACTCTAAGTCAGCTATGAGGGCAGAAGGTGGAGCATGGTCCTGGATGCCCTTGCCCCTAGAGATTCTACAAAAACGGACATTAAATAAAAAATTGAAGTATCGACCAGAGAAGAGGAAGTCATTATTAAAATAAGAAAAGTGATGGTATAAGATGAAAATGTGAGTAAAACTGAAGAAAAGAAACATAAAAGAAGAGGAATATAATACACCTAAAGATGAAAGCATTTAAGATAAAAATAAAATCAGTGATAATGTAGGTGATATAAAAATAAAAGAAATGTGGAATCAATGAAGTAAAAAAATTAAGTGAAAATAGAGATGGCACAACATTGATAATTAAAATAGAAAATGTAAAAATGAAAGAAGATGTAAATAATAGAGTTAAAAGTTTAATAAATTGCATTCTTTAAAAATAGTAATTATAAAGATTCATTATCTTGGAAAAAGGCCATATAGGAGCATAAAATCTAAAGATACAAATAAGGTAAGTTCAATTAATAATTAAATTATATAGAAGGCAAACTCAATTAGTAATTAAAAACTAGAATACATAATAGCAATGAAAAATTCTTATGTAATCCTGAAATAGCTTTATTATAAGAATGAGGATATTTCTAAAATGAAACAGGGAAGCTTAAATAGTCAAGAATGAGAAAGAGAAAAAAATTAACATAAAAAGTAAACACAATATATGGATACCAGTGGTGTGAGTCCTTAATAAATATCTCTACAGTCATGCTTCTCATTGCGAAAATGTCTCTGAAAGTCAGAAAGTTCTTGGACCAACAGAGCTTCTCTTGTAGTCTTAATGTAAAGATTAGCAAAGGAATCAAAGCTTTCTTTGTCTGCTTATGAAATCTTATACTTCTCATCTGGTTCCATGCTTTTCTGGGGCCTATTTTGATATTGCATTTCCCAGCTCTGCCAAGTTGATTATATAAGGAAATGTTTTCCACACCAGGACTCCTTAACCACATCTGGTCAGGTTAAAGTCCTTCTTGGTCAGCAGACATCATCAGAATCTGCACTGATTCACACAGCACAGTATTTGGATTTAAAATTGATCAAAAAGCAGAATGAAATTCCAGGCTTCTGTCTTTTTCTGTCTCAACTATCCAAACTTGACCTGTACATTCCTTCCCCATCATCCTCTATATTGTCCACAACTTCCCTGTGAATTTAAAGTTTTGTTGTTGTTGTTGTTGTTTTTCTCAGAACTGAGATGGCACAGGAAAAATGGTTCTACTTTCTTGTACCCTGTGTAGTTACACACACACATTCACCGAGGGGCTACACTAGGGAGAGGAGGTGACCTAATCAAAGCACACTTGGATCTTGCTAACTTACTGGAGGAAGCTTCAGATGGAACCCTAAAATGTAACTCATCTATCATTTTGGGTTTTATTTTAAATGCCTTCTATTCTTCTGAGATCACTAGGATCTGGGTTTAGATCCCAGTGAATTCATATCTAGGGAAAGAACAAAACTTTCACTAGAAATTCTGCTAATTCCTGAGGTTTGCATTTTCTGTCTCGCTCAGGTGCACTGTCTCTGTTTCTCCCTATGTTTTCCTCTGTGTACAACTTAATCCTTCAACAGTTGATTATGATACAAATGACTCTTAGGCTTTGTAGCATACATTGTCTGGTCATCTTATAAGGGCCCAGTACTGTCCACAGAATCTTCTGTTCCTCCTGATTTGCAAAGAATTTCAGGACTGCTCTTTAATATAGATTGCTAGTTTATAGGAAACTTTCACAGTAGTGAAGGACAAGCTCAAGCAAAGGCGTGGTGGTCATACCTTTGGGACTTCGGGACTGTATTCAGCCTTTATTGTCAGCAGTAGATGTTTTTTGATGAGGATTGGTCAGTCAGAGGTATATCCAGTATAGTAATAAAGAGGTTAATGGGAAAAAATTCCAAATCTATCTAACTTTGTTTTGGCTTACAAGATTTTCAAAAAGTAATTAGAAATCCTTATTTATTGATAAAACACTATAAAAACCCTACTGGAAAACTAGATGAATCTAATTGATAAGGATCTTGTATTGAGCATATACCCATTTTGTGCCAGGTACTGAGCTAAACACATGCATATTATCTGATGTATTGTTTGCCATGATCCTATGAAGTCAGACTATTGCAATCGCTATTTGACAGATGAAGAAACTAAGGTTTTTATAAGTTAACTTAACCAACATCATAGAATATCACTGGTGACAAGTTCAGCTTTGAATCCAGGTATTTCTGGTACCAAGAATGCTTTGTATTTTAACTCAGTTTTAATTAGAACTATTTGACTATTAAAAGATAAGTAAAATAAAAAATAAGGAACAATAATGAAGCATTAAGATTCTCTCCCTGAGTAGAACTTTCCACTAATTAATTCTATACCAGTAGTAAAATCCTCTAGAAAAATTGGTCAATGTCAAATAGTTAAATATTGGTTTAATTCATACATTAGTTTAATTCATACATTTCCTCATACTCTTAGTCATTTCTTTTAGATATTTGCAGCAGCACAATTCCTGAAATTTGTAAGCTTAAAACTCTTGCAAAGGTGAGTAAATAGAAGGAGGAGAGATTTGTTCTGTAACTTTCATGAATTACCAGGATCAGTTTACTTTTGGTGTTTTATCCCCAACATTCCTAGCAGTCTGTGTTTACAGTCAAAAAGTCTATCTTTGTCTAGAATGAGAGACTATTTCTCTTAAACCTAAATCAGTGTGGAAAATAATTTCTGTAGAATGATAGGAGACATTAAAATGCAGTTTTGTAAACTGTCATCTTTAACAAAGATAATTTTGTATATGAAATATATCCTTGTATACCAGAAATCAATTATTGGGTTCTATGTGTTTTACTCAACATTACAATGAACTTTCCTATGAAGAAATTTGATTTCAATAGTTATATGATAGAAAAGGACACTCACAGTGAATCTGGAATTTAGTAGGACTTTTTAAATTGAATTTTTTTGTTTTATTTTATTTATTTATTAATTTATTATTTTTTAATTGTTATAAAGACGTAGGGTACAATTCAGGGTTAGGTATACAAACATCAATTTTGTAGGTAGGGCAAAAGACATGAATAGACACTTTTCAAAAGAAGACACATGAAAAAGTGCTCAGCCTCACTCATCATCACAGAAATGCAAATCAAAACCACATTGAGATACCACCTAACACCAGTAAGAATGGCCATCATTAGTAAAAAAAAACAATGACAGATGCTGGCAAGGATGTAGAGAAAAAGGAACGCTTTTGCACTGCTGGTGCAAACTAGTGCAACCTCTTTTGAAGACAGTGTGACGATTTCTTAAATTGAATTTTTTTTTTTTTTTTTGAGTTGGAGTCTCACTCTGTCGCCCAGACTGGAGTGCAGTGGCTGCTCCCGGCCACCGCAGCCTCGACCTGCTGGGCTCCAGCGATCCTTCCGCCTCAGTCTTCCAAGAAGCTGGAACTACAGGCATGCGCTACCACGCCCAGCTAATTTTTGATTTATTGTAGAGATGAGGTCTCACCAAGTTGCCTAGGCGGGTCTCGAACCCGCAGGCTCAGGCAATTCACTCACCTAAGCCTCCCAAAGGCATGGGATTACATTTTGTTTTTTTAGTTGGAGTCTCACTCTGTTGCCGAGACTGGAGTGCAGTGGCCGCTCCCGGTCACCGCAGCCTCGACCTGCTGGGCTCCGGCGATCCTTGCGCTTCAGCCTTCCAAGTAGCCGGAATTACAGGCATGCACTACCACGCCCGCCTGATTTTTTGATTTGTTGTAGAGATGAGGTCTCGCCGCCAAGGCGGGTCTCGAACCCGCAGGCTCAGGCAATCCACTCACCTCAGCCTCCCAAAGGCACGGGATTACAGGCTGAGCCACCGAGCCTGGCTTCTTAAATTGAATTTTTGTTTTGGTTTTGGTTTTTTTTTGAGTTGGAGTCTCACTCTGTCGCCCAGACTGGAGTGCAGTGGCTGCTCCCGGCCACCGCAGCCTCGACTTGCTGGGCTCCGGCGATCCTTCCTCCTCAACCTTCCAAGTAGCCGGAATTACAGGCATGCACTACCACGCCCCGGCTGATTTTTTGATTTATTGTAGAGATGAGGTCTCGCTG
>NW_007249780.1:151904-169831 GCF_000164805.1 Carlito syrichta
CAATCCACTCACCTCAGCCTCCCAAAGGCGCGGGATTACAGGCTGAGCCACCGAGCCCGGCTTAAATTGAATTTTTAATTGAGATAATTATAAAGTCATATGAAGTTATAAGAAATAATACAGAGATTCCTTGTTACTTTGTCAGTTTCCCTCAATGATAACATTTTTAAAAACTGCAGTATATTATCACAATCAGATACTGACATTGATGTAATCCACCAATATTATTCAAATTTTTCTAGTTTAACTTGGATTCATTTTGTGTGTTTCTTTGCGTGTATTGATTCCCACACAATTTTAGCACTTAAGTGGGTTTTTATGTCCACCATCAAAGTCAAGACACTGAACAGTTACAACCCCACATGAACTTCTCCTCTTTGCCTATAATGACCAAAACTTCCTCTTTCCGGCCGTCTCTCCACCCTGTGCAATCCAACCACTAATGACAGCTAATGAATGTTGTCATTTCAAAATGTCATGTCAATGGAAACATGTAGAATATAACTTTTGGGATGGACTTTTGACTCAGCCCAATTCCCTGGTGATTCATTCAAGTTGTTGCAGTATCCATATTTATTTTTACTTTAAAAGTATTTTGCTTCTCTTTATTGCTGGGTAGTATCTCATGATATGTACCTACTAACAGATTGTAAAACAATTCATCTGTTGAAGGAATCTTCATTTTCAGGTTTTGTGTGAACATAAATTATTATTCCTTTGAAATAGTTGTCCAAGAATGCATGCGGGTGCTGGGTTGCATGGTAATTTCATGTTCAGTGTCATAGCAATCTACCAAATTGTTTCCCAAACTGTATCATCTTACATCCCTTCAGCAGGTTATTCATTAGTAATTCAATAATAAGAACTCCACATAAAACCATAGTAGCTAATAATTGTTTTAAATTCTAACTGACTCTATAGCGCATGTAATATATTTAAATTCCTGGATACCTACATCTTCCTGCTTTATAAATTAAAACTATTTTCATATAACCTATTTCATATATTATTATTGTACAAGTCCTATGAATACTATTATCTAAGTACAACAGACAGTGTAAAATTTCATCATGTAAGCAAGGTGGATACTGTATATATGAAGGGGCATTTTTATATCTGGTATTTCTTAAGATACCATTTGTAATGCCACCTTCTACAAAAAATTTAATTTTAATGACATATATTTACGTACTTCCTTATAGGCATAATCATATATGTATAGACTCAGCATTTTATTTATGAGTCAGAATATATAAATCTCTCAAATATGTTAATATAGTCTCTTTCAAAATAGGAAGTTTAACCCTACCGACACCATGTCTCAAAATGTTTACATACCTGACAGGTTTTTTTTTGTCAGTGTAACTAATTAGCTCACACAGAATATGAGGAGATTAATAACCAAGTTTTTTGATAAATGTGATTTTTTAAAAGCAATAGATAAATTCATTGATAAGGATGCATAGATTCCTTATTAATGCTTATCCATCCTTATCAATCTAGCTATCTATTTGGGAAAAACAAGAGCTGGAGTCTCACTCTGTCACCTAGACTGGAGTGCAGTGGCCGCTCCCGGCCACTGCAGCCTCACCTGCTGGGCTCCGGCGATCCTTCCGCCTCATCCTTCCGAGGAGCTGGAATTACAGGCACGCGCTACCATGCCCGGCTGATTTTTTGATTTACTGTAGAGATGAGGTCTCACTGCCCAGGTGGGTCTCGAACCCGCGGGCTAAGGCAATCCACTCACCTCAGCCTCCCAAAGGTGAGGGATTACAGGCTGAGCCATCAAGTCCGGCTTCTGGGTTGCTTTTCAAGTAAGCCACTGATTTGAGCCTTACCAAAACAGCAATATCTCTCGCCATTGTTTTGTGTGAGGATTCTGACTGTGTTCTGATCACAATGGGCATGTTTATTTAAATGCAAAGGCAATTTAAAATGTACCCTCAAACATTACTAGAAAGTAAAAGAAATCACAAGACTGGTGGCTAAAAGTCACAGAGATCAGCAGAGAAAACTCTAACTCCTTAGTGATTTTTCCTTAATTTTCCTTTTTTCCCTCCTGTTATTTTTGCAGTTTTTTTTTTCTCTTGGAGCACATTTCAAGTCTCTAAGTATCCATTTCCTCAACTTTAAAATGGAGGTATTAATAGAACCTATCCCATAGGCTGAATGAGAGGATGCAATAAGTTAAAGTATATAAAAGCTCTAAGCATACTAAGTACTAATCCTGGCATATGGGGAGGACTAAACAAAATTACTTAGTTGTCATTATTATACAATTTGTAAGACTCTGCTCCCAACTTTAGAACTCTTTCAAATTTCTAAAACTCAACTATTGTAAGTTGCTCTTAGTAGAACTTACACCTTGTAAACAGGATTCTGTAAATTGAATTTCTCTTGAATGTAAACATGTTAGTTGTACTTTCAACCTCCGATGCTGGGACAAGTTTCTCTTGGATCTGAGAGTAATGATTACTATACCTTCCTAGTGATTGTGACTAAAGTCTACCATACATTATCTGTTGCCTAAGTCCTCCAGTAATATTTGTACTATGGAAATAGGCATCTCAGTATGAGAAGGGGTTGGACAGCCAGATTGCAGCTCCACCTCCCACCCACTTCATATCCCCTGAATATGCTGTAGCAGAGTCTGGGCTTCTTGTTTAACAGATTTCTGAACTGTCTGGAATCCTGGGCTAGATAACCCCTAAGAAACCTTCCTACCCATCTATGATCAGTCTGAACATTTTCAAGAAACCCAGGACTTTTACAAAGTTATGTTTGGGAGTCCACCAATAAAGAGAATGTCTTCCAAGTGATTCTGCTTGGCTGACTATCATTTCCAAAATTACCTCTCAGTTAAGATTTTCTCAAATGAGATAAAGCTGTTTGTGCATGCTTCGAGTCATTCATGTCTAACTTTGCATAATTGACATTCAGAGCTTTGTGAAGTTCCAAAGATGTGTTTTTAGTATTCCTAAAATCGTGAAAAGTTGCTTAATGTATGGCTTAAAAAAATGATGCTTCTTTATTCTCTAGCAATGGGTGCATTCTTTTCATTTTTAATTTTTGTGTAATGTTATTGCCTCTACAACTACAGGAAAAGCAGACAATATTATTGTAAAGGAACTGCACTTCAATCAAAACAAAACATAGTTAATTACTGTAATTTTGATTTGGATAAATAAATTAAAATATCTTACCTACTTTCTGTAGGTCAAAGCTCTGTTACCATTCAAGTTTGAATCACTGAGAACAGTGAAATAGCTGGCATTTTTAATCACTCATCACAGTGCCTGGCACTTTAAAATATTGAAGTCACAGAAGAAAGATTTAAGGTACATGTCAATCGATAAGTGCTTTGGCTTATGTGAATTCTGTACAGTACAGATTGATCCATGTTTTTTAGAAAGTGTTCATCTTTCACATTGAAGTGCTTTTAAAGTCTGGAAATATTCCATAGATTGTTATAATTTTGTACATTTTCACAATACCAGAGCTAAATTTGAGCTTTTATCATTTTAATTAAAAAATCTATTTCAATCTAAACTCATATATCTGACATATTACAATAATTCATCTATAGTAGTTATGAAATTATGCTTAGAATAGCCTGCTCCCTTTATATGCTTTTTCCTCATGCATGAATAAAATATTAAGTAAATTCTCAATTTTTCTTCCAAGAATTATTTTCATTGAGGAAGTTCATACATCCCAGTAAATGGCAAACTTGAAATCACTGTGTTACCCAGGTGCAGTGACTCACGCCTGTAATCCCAGCACTTTGGAGGTTGTGGTGGGAGGATTACTTAAGCGCAGTTCAAGATTGATTTGGGCAACAGCAAGTTGTCCCTACAAAAAATTTAAAAAAAAAAAATTAACAATGTGTGGTGGTGCACACCTGTAGTCCCAGCTACTCAGGAGGCTGAAGCAGGAGGATTACCTGAGCCCAGGAGGTTGAGCCCTGAGGTTGTGGTGAGCTGTAATCATGTCAGTGCACTCCAGCCTGGATGACAGAGCAAGACTCTACAAAAAGAGAGAGAGAGAGAAAGAAATCATTGCGTTTGTACAACTCTGCGGGGTCTTCTCTTATACCTAACTGTAAGTAAAGTTGGTGAACTGAGAATTTTAACTTTAAGTAAATTTTAACAGATGTACAACAAGATAAAACAAAGCCACTTGTAATATTTTAATTCACTATAAATCCTAGTTTCTTTAATTTAGTATAAATGCTTCAACCCCACAATATCTTCAAATATTATACACACACATACACACACACACACACACACACACACACACACACACACACACACACATACACACACACACACGCAATGCCAGATAATTATTTAACATTGAATACACTCCAACAATTTAGTTTACTTTTTTATATTGGAATTTATTCTTTGCTTTATACAACTCTTCTTGATTTTAGAATCAAACTAACTATTTTATTTTCAAAGCTTGTGTTTCTCTTTAGATGTATGGGCTATTTTATAATAAAATTTATGCAATAAAGCCATTTTTATAAAATAAAATCAATCAATATTTTATGACTTTTCTCAATGACCTGTTTAAACTCAATTTGTTCATTTATTTCATACAATCAGTTAATCAAATTGGTACAGATTTTCCTAATTTCCAAGGATTCCTTCTTAGGTACTTTTCGTAAACACCAAAATATTTAACAGTAATTTTCTCAGTAACAGACCAAAGTATTTAAAACTCAATAGAAAAACAAAGAGATGCAGTTATTATCTGAATTCAATTTTTTTTTTTTTGAGTTGGAGTCTCACTCTGTCACCCAGAATGGAGTGCAGTGGCTGCTCCCGGTCACTGCAGCCTCCACCTGCTGGGCTCCGGCGATCCTTCCGGCTCAGCCTTCTGAGTAGCTGGAACTACAGGCACGCTACCACACCTGGCTAGTTTTTGATTTATTGTAGAGATGAGGTCTCACCAGGTTGCCCAGGCGGATCTTGAACCCGGAATTCAAAATTTTAACAAGAAAAATGACTCTTGAAATATCCATACTCTTGAATATTCCTCAAAAGTAATTCTACCATCAATTTGTTTTTTTATTCAGTCCATCTTCTTAAATATTTGTTTAAGCTTTTATCCCGCAAAAACTCAAAAGTTGTCATATACCAAATGTTCTTTCCCTTACTTTCTTCTTTTTTAATATAACTATAGTTACAACAGAACTCTAAGGTAGGAGAGGGGCTGATGTTGATTAACTTGAATAATAAGGATATTGGGCAAGATTTTTATTATCATTTCCTCTTAACAATTTTCTTCTTACTATAATGTGAGATGTGTTATAATATGCAATGGGTTCCCAAAATGTCCTTGAAATACTGAAATAAATTATGTGCTTGTTCATTGATTCATGAAAAAAAAATAGTAAGTGCATGAGGTTGTGGACCAGAAGCTGAGATTGTAACAAACTGTTGTATCATTGACAGTCTTGATGGTTTGCATGTCCCTGGGGTTGATGTAAGATTGAACTAAACAAATTCTCAGGAGCACTTGGTGTACTATAGAGGAATATGAAGAGTTTTCTGTTTTTAATTTTATTTCATGACACCTCACAATTCTGCACTGGTCACATTTTACAACTTATTTGAGCTATTAGCAGTGTAAATCTTAAAATGGCCTACTGTGTGGTCCTTAACTTCAAGTTCAGGCCTCAGGATCAGGTAATGTGGCTTAAACATTCAAAAAGTAAACAAAAAGGATTGAATCCCTTCTGGATCGTACATCTTTAGTCTTGCCCCTCAAATAAGAGCCTTGTAGGTGAGTATTCTTATTTCACAGATGAAGAAAGAGACTTCGTGTATATAAGCATCTAGCCCAAGGTCACAGAGCAGGTAAATTATAAAGTTAGGAAAAAAATCAAGATTATTGGCTCTAAAGCTCATGCTATTTCCCTGGACATCAAAGGAGAAAGAATGGAAATTTTAATTAATGCCATAAGCAGAAACAAGTAATATTCTTCCTGAAAAGGGTCTATATGCAGAGCAGACTATAGACCCATGCTGCCTGGGTTCAATCGCTAACTCTGCCATCTTTAAGCCATGTACCTTGAGAAATTTACTCCTCCTCTCTGTACTCAGTTTTCTTATATGTAAAATAAGAATAATGATAGCACCTATTACATAGAGTGCTATGAGGATTAAATAATAAAAACTTGGCATATAGTAAGTGCTAGCTATTATTATAATAATTATTATTAATTTTAAGTAGAAGGGTCTTTGACGGTCATCTTATTTAATCCCTCTTTTTCTAATTAAGGGGCTGGGATCCTAAGAAGTGGAATGACTTGCTCTGGATCACAAAACAAGACAGAAACAACCTTCAGATTTCCTAATGTCCAATCTAGTGTTATACTTGTAAGCAAAAACAGTATTTAGAAGATAATGAATGCTGATGCTGTATTTAGAATTTATTTGTATAATTTTACAAATCCTAAAGTTTTTCTGCAATCTGCCTATTCCTACTGAGAAATAATATCACCTAAATTTTTATGAATATTGGTGAAAGGAATGAATCAACAAATTATAAACATACTGCTATGTTTTATAAGCCCATAAAACTTAAAGAAGCCTCTTTCATCTACAAATAAAATATTACATAGAAAGCAATAAATGAAAAACGATAAAATAATATTACTTAAATGTGAGAGGGGCCTTTTTTTAAGCTAAAGATTTTAAGACTTCTTGAATATTTGTCAAAATTAATGATGTGGAGCAGAATTGTTATTCTTTCCTGTTGTGTTAAATGGGTTGGCTTCCTCTGCAATGCATATTTTTTTTCTAAAAGAGAAGAGAACACAGTGATTAATGCACATATATTTTATGTTGTTAAAGTTTCAAAAATGATAAAACTTTGTTTTCACAACAGATTAAAAATATTTTCCTTCTTCTGGAAAAAAAATTAATGAGTTACATAAATAGAAAAATCAAAAGTGGCTGTAAATGATGAATGCTACATTTTTCCTGAGACATTTTTCTCTGAATACAAAAAAAGAAAAAAAAATTAGAAAACCATTTTGGTTTTTTTGGTTTGCAGAAACTTAGAGGAAAATAGTTTCTAGAACTCCTTTCAAATTAAAATTCAACACACAAATTACTGAGCACTTATATGCAAGGCAAAATGCTACTTATTGGAGACACTGAGATTGATAAGACACAGCTATGACTATCAAGGACATTACAAGTAGTTATATTTTCTGTCCTAGCATGTTGCTTAGTTACCAGTGCAAACTGTAATTATTTAATAGCATTAAACAGTTTGTTTAATAAATGCAATAGAGTTGAGACAATGTCAGAGCATATATACACATTAAATGGTCTCCCCTTATTACCGTTCTCTAATTGCATTAAATAGTATCAGAGGTACAGTTAATTTTTACTTCCAAAGACCATTGTAATTTCCTTCATTTGTGTAATTAAACGAGAAGAGCTGTAACATATTAAAACAGAGTTGAAATAAGATTACTTAAATGAGAGCATTTTGCTTTGGGGCAAACAAATAACACTTCCAGAAAATGCAAGTCATCTCTTAACTAGGCATTGTTCATAGATTGCCAAATGACTTATTTATTTCATTAATACAGTTGTATCTTATTTGCTTATTTAATTTTATCAAAGGCACCATCTTAATATTTTTAGCCTTATATTGTTAAAGTATTTAGAAACTAGAATGCTTTTTAATCAGAGTTTATGGTGCAAGTGTCCCCTGATAATTTCTAGGGATAATTTATTGTATTCAGAAGATAATATATTTAATGCTAATTGATATTGATTCTCCTAAATTATGCAGCATAATAATTTTACTTATGATCTTTCTAAGATACAATTCTGAGACAGTTTACCTTAGTATTAAGGTATATTCCTATACATACAGAGATATACATGAAATATTTCCAAAAAAAAACTGTACTTAAATTTTATACACATTTTTATTGTTCATGTTTCTTAAACTTTCAATGAAGTTTACCAAAGCGATAAATGGTGTGTATCTCTAAGACATTCCTTCAATATTATTTATGCTAAAGTTAAGGGAAAGCTGGCTCTTCTTCGTGGAATGTCCAGTTAGCTGGAAGTGCTGGAATGGTGCTCATCAAAGGGTTAGGTGTTAGATTGAAGACCAGATCTCTGATGGGTAGAATAGCCCATGTGTAATGTAGACCTGGCTGAAAAGCCAAGAAGAAATATTGATCATTCAGTGACAATGAAGTTGGGGAAAACAAGAAATTCTTTTAGAGATGATCCATAGTGCAGCAAAGGTGAAGAAGAAAAGATAACACAGAAAGCAGCATTGAGTTACAGAAGAACAGAGAGGTTTCAGTAATTAAGGCCAGATTGAGTAAGGGGCAATGAAGAAGTTTAGTGTTCATTGCATTTTCAAAAAAAAATAATAAAATTATAAATAATTAAATATAATATATTTGACAGTGGGATCAGCTTTTTTTGTTATTGCTGTTTACATAATAGAAAGACATCCATTATTCATGATTTCAACCAAAAAATATTTATGGTATAGGTTCTTTTAAATTAGAACATCATTCAAGCCATATTAGGGCAAAATTAAAAGATAAAGCAGAAGACTCTTTCAAATTAACTAAGAAAGATAAGGATTGTTGAAGTCAAGAATTGATGGACTCATGAACACAAATAAAGAAATGACATCATTTATAGGGAACCTGAAAGCCAATGACTCAGGATTTTAAAGAGAACTGTGGTCTCAGAGTGATGCTTCTATAAGCCAAGGGATGCCAACAATTGGCAGAAAACCACCGGAAGAAGCATAGTACAGATTCTCTATCACAGGCCTCAGAAGGAATCTACCCTGGTGACACTTTGACCTTGGACTTCCAACCTCTAGAATTATGATACGTTTCTGTTGATGAAACCAGTGATCCCCAACCTTTTTGGCATCAGGGAACAGTTTGTTATGATAATTTTTTCACAGAATGGTGGGGGGGTGTAGGTGAAGGAATGGTTTGGGGATGATTCAAGCACATTGCATTTATTGTGCATTTTATTTCTATTATTATTATATTGTAATATATAATTAAGTAATTATACAGTTCACCATAATGCAGAATTAGAGGGACCCCTGAGCTTGTTTTTCTGCAACTAGATAATCCCATCTGGAGGTGATGGGAAACAGTGACACCTAAAGTGTGTTGCTTATGTCCAGTCTACTCCATAATCTCATTTTGGTTGCTGTCACTGCAGAAAACCCTGCTTCACAAAGTTTGGATGTTGGAAATGAAAGCAGGTTTTTCAGTGATGATCTGACAGGAGGTGGAGCTCTAATGGTAGTGCCAGCGATGGTGAGTAAGTGACTGTAAATAAAGGTGAAGCTTTCCTGGTTAGCCACTCACCTCCTGCTGTGCTGCCTGGTTCCTTACAGGTCATAGACTGGTATATTGTTAAAAAAGCCCTAGCAAACTAATACATTTATCGACACTAAAATCTTAGAAGACAGCAAGTCTTGGAGCCTAGATTTTTATGTTCTCCTGATGCTCAGAGGGAAAAAGAGAACAAAAATGTTATTAACTAAATTTGTTAGGTTTCAGAACTGAGAAATTCTCATAATGCTTGGTTCTTGGATGTGTTCTCACAAAAGATCTGCTATAACAGAATATTTGTGTTACTCTCACATATGTGAATTTAGTGAAGGTGACTTGATTGTATGGAATACATCCCTTGCCCTCAAGGAAGAACTGGAAATCTTACTCTCACATAAAGTTCTTGCAAGTCATTGTCTATTTGTGTGAACTGCTGTCTCTAGGAATGCAGAAGGAGAGAGTGTTCCTGCCTAAGAATATCAGGTAAGATGTGAGGAAAGGTTTAACATGGATCCTGGTCATAAGAATGGAAAGTTCTCCAGCAGTAATAAACTGGAGGAGGAGCAATAGCCCAGGAGTAGAGAAGTTAAATATATTACCAAGAATATAGACTGTTTTGAGGATTACTGAATGAGAAAACCAGAGAAAGGCTAAGTACAGATTGCAGAAGACCTTAATGCCTGGAAAAGGATGGATGGTTTATCAGGCAGGCTGTAACATTCTGAGCAAGAAAAATCAGAATCAAATGCTGTTTCAGAAGATTTCTCTCAACACAGGTTGAAATCGAGAAGGGAGAAGAGAAACAGGTTGAAATCGAGAAGGGAGAAGAAAAGAGAAAAGAAGTATTGTCATCTTTTTTTTTCTTTTTCTTTTCTTTTTTCTTTTTTTTTTTGAGTTCCAGTCTCACTCCCTCACTTTGGCTGGAGTGCAGTGGCACGCTCACAGCCACCGCAGCCTCGACCCTCAAGGCTCAGGCAATCCTTCCGCTTCAGCCTTCCAAGTAGCCGGAACTACAGGCGTGTGCTACCATGCCCAACTAATTTTTTATCTGTTGTAGAGATGCGTTCTCTCCAAGTTGCCCGGGCTAGTCTTGAACTCGAGGGCTCAGGCAATCCAATCACCTCAGTTTCCCAAAGTGCTGGGATTACAGGCTATGCCACCGAGCCTGACCAGTATTGTCATCTTAAATTTTATACTCTGAAAACAAAACCTCAAAAGTAGATTGATTTTCTTGAGAGGCGAATGTTCATAGGAAATTATATTAGTATTTGCAAGGACAATTGGGGAGAGATAAAGCTGCTCATTTAATATGTGCTCTCCTAATGAGATTAGAAATTTAAGTAGGAAGTGATTTGATAGAAGAAATCTTTGTTAGAAAATTTTTAAAAGTTTTTTTTCTTGTTAATTAGAGCAGAATGGCAACTTAAGAAAAATTGTATTTGTGAGTATTAGTATTCCCTCAAAAAAGAGAAAGTCTATTGTTCATTCCATCTAGCTTACAACTATTCTTCCTTTGATTCTGACTGGTAAAATATAAGAATAATTTTAAAAAGAGAAAAATGTAGAAATGTTTTATCTATGAGCATTCTAACAATGGAGATCATTGCCCAGTCAGTTGGTAATATTCTTCTTTTTTTTTCTTTTTGAGTTGGAGTCTTACTCTGTTGCCCAGACTGGAGTGCAGTGACCGCTCCTGGCCACTGCAGCTTCGACCTGCTGGGCTCGGGGGATCCTTCCACCTCAGCCTTCCAAGTAGCCAGAATTACAGGCACACGCTACTACGCCTGGCTGATTTTTTTTATTTATTGTAGAGATGAGGTCTCGATAAGTTGCCCAGGCGGGTCTCAAACCCTCGGGCTCAGGCAATCCACTCACCTCAGCCTCCCAAAGCGCGGGATTACAGGCTGAGCCGCCGAGCCCAGCTTATTCCTATTTTTTTTTAACACCTCTTCACATTTGATAATTTTCTATGCCACAGTGGGAAAAATGAATAAGGGGTGACTTCCATGGCTAGGAAATATCCAATACAAAATGAATGAAAATTTTGAACTCAGGCATACTTAAGATGCTAGTTATGACAATATGCCAAAAAAAAAAAAAAGCTGCTATTGTCACACAGAATCTTTAGAACTAAGTTATTGAACCTCAAAGATGTATTTCTTTAACTTTAGACTCTTCTTTTTCATAATTTAGATTTTTTAGAATACATTCAAGAACTAAGCATTATGAGAATTTGTCAGTTCTGAAACTTAAATTTAGTTAATAGTATTTTTTTCCTTCTGTGCATCAAGAGAATATCAAAATCCAAGCTCCAAGACTTTCTGTCTCCTTAGATTTTAGTGTTGATACATATACTGGTTTAGCAGGGCTCCTGTAACAAAGTACCATAAATTGATGACTTCAACAATAAAAATGTATCATCTCATAATTCTAGAGACTAAAGTCCAAGGTCAAAGTGCCATCAAGGTTGGTTCCTTCTGAGACCTGTGAGAGAAAATCTGTATCATGTCTTTCCTTGTGGCTTCCTGACCATTTTTGACATCCCTTGACTTATGGAGGTCATCCCAATCTTTTCCTTTGTCATCACATGGCATACTTCCTTTGTATGTTTCTGTGCCTTTATTTATTTCTCCTTTTTTTTCTGAGAAAGCAGGATTTATTAGAGGACAGGAAAGCTCCCACAGTGGGAGAGGACCCGAGGAGGTTGCCCTATTTCTTCTTTTAATAAGAACACCAGTCATATTGGATCGGGGCTTAGCCTACTGAGTGTTTCATCTTACCTAATTACACCTGCAATAATCCTACTTCCCAATAATGTCACTTTCTGAGGTACTGGGGGTTAGAACTTCAACATAGGAATAGGAGAGGGAGACATAATTCCTAGGAATTGGAGAGGGAGACACAATTCGACCCATAGCAATATGTAATAAGTAGATAGGTATGGACACATACTTATCATCTACTCATTTGAGATTTTCTGTATCCAGATACAGAGGCAATTTTCATCCAAAGAAGGATCATGTCCACATTTACCCAGACTCTTCAGTTGAGGATCACGTCTTCACTGACTCCCCTAAACTCTTATTCTAGCCCCAGTTCTCTTGCATAGTCTTTAGCTGAGTCACCTGAGAAAAATACAACTTTTATATTACCCCCATCCTCAATAACCTTCAGTGGCTCCCTGCTATGTACAAGATAAAGTCCAAGTTTCTAAGTATGCCATTAGTAGTCTTCCATTCACCAAAGCCTAACTGTTACTTGATACTATCAGTCATCACATATATAAATCCAGTGTTCTACTCAAACCCAGCTACTTACCACTTTCTGAACACACCAACAACTTTCTTATTTTTGAATCTTTTTTTATGCTTCTTTTCTCATTAGAAACCTCTTTCTTCATGTATCTTATAAGCCTGGCTGAAATCCCACCTCCTCTATGACATCATCACTTTGCAGGAGTTATTCCTGCCTCTCATTACTATAGCTCTCATTCTCTTCTAAGTCATTTGGTACTAATTTCTGTTTCTATTGCTGGTAGAATGACTTTTCTAAGTCATTTGGTACTAATTTTGGTTTCTACTTCCCTCCAGGTTTATGTCTTACCTCTCCAGCTGGCTTGTAAACATCTTGGGAGAAAGTACATTCTATTTTGTTATTCACAGAATAATGGAGATCCTCAGACATTATTGACAGTTAGGATTGATTTCTTATGCTTTTTAAATTTTATCTTATTTAATACCAGTGAAATATATGGTGACTGTGTTTTTGTTTCACATTACTTTATTTTGTGTTCATAGTTAGTTGTTATAGTGCCAGTTCCCACATTATCTCATATAAAGTTGGGGGTCAAGGGATTTGGATCTATTCCACTGAACTAGTTCATTTATCCCTCAGAGCTTTAGTGACTTTCTATATAAAAGCAGAAAGTAATATTAATTTAGTTCTAAAGTTATTCTGAGATCTAAGATTCCAAAATTTAAGGATATATACTTTAGATCATTTAAAATACAGTCTCTATGTAGAGTTAATTGGACATAGCATAGAGGTGGGTGTGAGAAGTTGTTCAGTTCTTCCTCCTGCAAGAAAATAACATACAATTCCCAGAAGTTCATCTAAATATTTGGGAATAAGTTAAGACAGCTACTGAATGTTTACATCAGTTCTACCCATTGGAAATTCAATTGAAGAGCTCAACCTGTTGGAAATTTAACCTGGTGGAATTTCAAGTGGTGAAAAGTAAAAAGACCAAGACCAAGTTTAATCACAATGCCACATGGGAGAACACCTCATCTTGGTCCTCAGGGAATAGGCTCTTTTGGCCATTGCAGGTAACTACGTGCTGTTTCCTTAACCAGGGGTGTTGATGATTCATCAACTTCCTGTGGTAGAGATATTTCCATTGGCAGAAAATGTAACCTTCTTTTCATTTTTATTGGTGAAGATTGCTTACACCAGCTTCTGAAGCTAGTGCAGGGATTAATGAAATGCTTCTTCATATGTTTTCTTCCGTTACTTTCCAACAAATGCTCAATCCAAGAATTATCACCTCTTGCTAAGAGTTGTATGTGTTTGTGTGTGTGTGTGTGTGTGTGTGTGTGTGTGTGTGTGTGTGTTTTCTTAATAAGCATATAGCAATGTAGAGAATGAAGGAAACTGACATCTTTTAAATTTAACTTATTAGTCAGATATGCTACTAACAATTAACACTATTTTCTCTGTCATTTAAACAAAGACTCAGAGTAGTTCAGTAATTTTTTCACAATTTTATGCTTGGAGCTGAGATTAACTCCAGGTCTGTTTAATGATAAACCATTTATTTCCATTGGGTATTCATGCCCATTAGGAAAAATAATATATATATATATATTTACCTCACATGTATTTCAGACTTTTTCTTGGTCCATTGCTTACAACATAAGTGCTATGTGCCCAAATTGACCTTCTGTGTAACTCTGGCTTTAAGAATCTTTCCACTAGAGTTCTATATTTTCAGGTACAGTCAAGTTCACTAGCTACAGTTTGTAAATAGTTTTTATAATAGATTTTAGTTCATATTGGTTAGAGTTTTCCTCACTCAGATGGTTCTTATTTTCCAAGGATGACTCTATGACAGAGCTCTCATACTCAACAAAATGGCGAAGTATTTCTCTGGGATTCAGGACTGGTGCTAGTTCTTTCCATGAGAACTTAGGTAAATGGCCATCCCAGGAAAGCAAGTTTGAATGAGAGTTCAAGATAAAATGCTAGAGCTAAAGAATTATGAAACCTGGAAGGCACATCTGAACATTCTCACCCCCACTTACACATCCATACACCCCCTTGCCTCCCTCAATCATATACACACCCAGGAAATTTGTACACAAAAGCTTGACTAGGAAAAATCAACCCTTTCAATAGACAAATAATAAAAAGAATACTGGCAGACAGACAACTGATACCAAAATATTATTAAGAAAAAATGTACCAGTCTGGGTCACATGGCAGTCCTCAAAAAAATAAGAAATTAACTGGACTGGCACACACCTATTGTCTCAGCTACTGGAGAAGCTGTGGCAAGGCAGAAGGATCATCTAGGTATAGGAGGTTGAGTCTGTGATGAGCCGTGATCATGGCAGTGCACCCCAGCCTGGGGTGACATAGTGAAATTCTGACTCAAAAAAATAAAAACTAAAAAAGCAAAAAACAGCAAAAAAGTGTCAACAGAAGAGCACTTGTAACAAAACTATTGCTACAGACCAAATATGAAAGTTGTAACCTAAAATTTTACTATGCATTGAAAATCTTAATAAATATCTTACTTCTGTGGAGAAAGACCATAAATCATAAATGCAAGAATGTAAGACAGTAAAAGGAAATGGAATGTCAATTGGCAGAATTCAGTGAAATAGAAGAAACAAACTAAACCACTACAGAAATGTAAAAAAATTATAAGCAGCAGACATAAGAATAGAAACTGTAGAAAACATAGCAAAGATATAGAGTATATAAATGAGACAATGCAAGAAAGCAAAATAAAAATGGAAGACAAAAATAATTAAGGGGAAAATGATAGGTATATTAATCAGGCAAAGCAGAACCTATATATGCATAATTGGAGTGCCTGAAGAAGAAAACTGAAACCAATAGAACAGAACAAAAATATGAAAATATAATCTGAGGGGAAAAAAGTTGTAAACAGAAAAGAATAATCAAATCTTTTGAAATGATATATCATGTACCAGTGAAAACTTGAAACAGTCAACACTGATATATAGTCTTCTGCTACATACCTAGGGCATACGTACTTAAGACATATCCTAGTAAATGTATTCACCTTCATGATACAGAAAAGTATTTTAAATAGCCAGGCAGAAAGATCACATTCTTTATAGGAGAAAAAAGTCAGACTGGCCTTAGATTTCTCCTTGGTGGTATTAAACACTAGAGGTCAGTGCAACAAAACTTCTGAGATATTTAAAGAAAGAAAACGTAAGCCAGGATTTCATGTCCAGCCAGGATGTTTATTAGGTATAAAGGTTACAAACAGTATTGAATGTTCCACAACTCAAGAAATACTGCTCATGTACCAAAGACTGAACTTCAGTCAATCAAGGGATGGCAGGGAAAACTTTAGCAAAACAGCTAATTTAATATATTTAACAAGTCGGGCTTGGTGGCTCAGCCTGTAATCCCGCACCTTTGGGAGGCTGAGTGGAATGCCTGAGCCCGCGGGTTCGAGACCCGCCTGGGCTTCGAGACCTCATCTCTACAATAAATCAAAAAATCAGCCAGGCGTGGTAGCACACACCTGTAATTCCGGCTACTCGGAAGGCTGATGTGGAAGGATCACCGGAGCCCAGCAGGTCGAGGCTGTGGTGGCCGGGAGCGGCCACTGCACTCCAGTCTGGGCGACAGAGTGAGACTCCAAGTCAAAAAAAAAACAAACCATCACAGTAAGGCAAGAGAAAAAAAGGTGTATAGAAGCCTTAGGATCAAGATAAGCTTTGGAAAACCAGTTGTGAATAGTGATAGAGGGAGTCAACAACGTAGGGAATGATGGTTACACAAGGGTAGGGCCTTCTCTCCCTTCTCTACATGACATAGCAGACAAGAGAAAACAGACGAGCAGGCTGGCCAAGTATGTGGGGCTTGAAAATGGTGACAGGACAGAAGAGTGAAGACTTTAGACTTCTGGGAAATACTGAGGTAATTGATCTGAATCCCAGACTGAGGCTCCACCAAGATGTGGAAAGAGCGAATTACTTCTATGAATGAAGTATCTATTAGCTCTTCATATACCAAGGAAAAAAAGCAACAAGAACGAAGTATTTATGATAGCTTTTGAGGGAGACTAAATCTACTTGCAGTGCAAGTTCCTCATCTGAAAAATGGGATTCATAATTCATAATATCACAATGTCAACCTATCTACTCCACTGAGTTGCTATGCAGATAAACTGAAATAACAGAGAGAAAATTACTTTGAAGAAGAGTAGAACATTTTTCTAATGCTCTTGTTATTGTGATCACTGCACTCTGAAAACTTAAAAGGAAGCTGGGTGTGGTGGCTCACACCTGTAACTCCAGCACTTTGGGAGGCTGAGGCAGGAGGATCGTTTGAGTCCAGGAGTTTGAGACCAGACTGGGCAATATAGCAAGACTTCGTCTCTACAAAAAAATAAATAAATAGTGGGGCATGAGCAGGCTGTGGGTCCAGCTGCATGGGGGAGAAGAGACCTGGGCAGATAAGCAGACTGGGTGTGGTGGGGTACGCTTGTAGTCTCAGCTTCTTGGGAGGCGGAGGTGGAAGGATCACTTGAGTTCAGGAGTTCAAGACCGTGTTAAGCCTTGATTGTGCTAGTGCACTCCAACCTGGGAGATAGTGAGTCCCTATCTCAAAAATAAATAAATAAATAATAGGCCAGGTTCAGTGGCTCAGTCTGTAATCCCAGCACTTAGGGAGGCCAAGGTGAGTGGATTGCCTGAGCCCGCGGGTTTGAGACCAGCCCAGACAACTTGGTGAGACCTTGTCTCTACAATAAATAAAAAATTAGCCGGATGTGGTAGCGCGCACCTGTAGTTTCAGCTACTTGGAAGGCTAAGGCGGAAGGATCGCCAGAGCCCAACAGGTCAACACTGCAATTGATGAGTGTGCCACTGCCACTCCAGTCTGGGTGATGGAGTGACTCCAACTTAAAAAAAAAATTACTAAAAAGGGGCACCTGATTATACAAGAGCAATTTAAAAATTAAATATAAAAAAGGTTAAAGGGGCTTAGTTGATACCAAAAAGTAGTGTAACCTATGTTCTTTTTTCACTTGTTTCCCCTGACCAGTCTTCGATAATAAGAATCCATAATAAGCCGGGCTCGGTGGCTCAGCCTGTAATCCCGCGCCTTTGGGAGGCTGAGGTGAGTGGATTGCCTGAACCCGCGGGTTCGAGACCCACCTGGGCAGCGAGACCTCATCTCTACAATAAATCAAAAAATCAGCCGGCCATGGTAGCGCATGCCTGTAATTCCGGCTACTTGGAAGGCTGAAGCGGAAGGATCGCCGGAGCCCAGCAGGTCAAGGCTGTGGTGGCCGGGA
>NW_007249780.1:169851-181915 GCF_000164805.1 Carlito syrichta
CAGCGGTGGCTCAAGTCTGTAATCTCAGCACTTTGGGAGGCCAAGGCGAGAGGATTGCCTGAGTCCAGGGGTTTGAGAACAGCCTGGGCAACTTGGTGAGACCTCATCTCTACAAAAAATAAAAAAATTAGCTGGGCGTGGTGGCGTGTGTCTGTAGTTCCAGCTACATGGAGGACTGAAATGGAAGGATCGCCTGAGCCCAGCAGGTCCCCTAGCAGGTCAAAGGCTGCGGTGGCTGAGAGTGTGCCACTGCACTCCAGCCTGGGCGACAGAATGAGACTCTGATACACACAAACCCAAAAAGAATCCATAGTACTGAAATTGGAAAAAGAAAGCTTAATTCTCTTTACTCCAGACCTTCAGATGTCAATGGATATGCAAATGAGATATGGGCAGTAAAAAGGCTCCTCCTGAATCTTAACCAGAACATTAAACACTCCTGCACATTTATAGGTGATGGTGTGAGTTTTATTGGGTCTCATTTCTTAGCTGCTTTTTCTCACACCCACTGGGCAGAACAGTCAGTGGGTTTGAGATGAGAAGGAGGGATCAGAAGGAGGGTTATAAAAGTAGACAAGTTCCTGCTTGCCCCCTCCCAGTTCATCTGTCCTGACGAGTCCATCCTGCCAGTCATGAGCGCCACACAGTTCAATAAGGGGCCCTTGTACAGGCTCTTGGTCGAGGTCAAGAACCGGCTCCTGTCCAAATATGACCCTCAGAAGGAGGCCGAGTTCCAAAGCTGCATCAAGGGGCTCACTGGCCTCTCTATTGGCCCGACTTCCAAAAGGGTCTGAAGGATCGGAGTATCTTATGCACATTCATGAACAAGCTGCAGCCAGGCTCTGTCCCCAGAATCAACTACTCCATGCAGAACTGATACCAGCTGGAAAACCTCTCCAACTTCATCAAGGCCATGATCAGCTAATGCATGAACCACGTAGACTTGTTCGAGGCCAACGACTTGTTTGAGAGAAGGAGCATAACGCAGGTGCAAGTGTCTCTCCTCATCTTAGAGAAGCAGGAGCGGAACTTTGACGACACTACCGTGAAGGCCAGCCAGTGCATCACTGGGTTGCAGATGGGCATCAACAAGCACACCAACCAGTCAGGCATAACTGCTTATAGCACGAGGAGGCATCTCTGTGACCCCAAGAACCACATCCTGCCCCTCCATGGACCACTTGACCATCAGTCTGCAGATGGGTACCAACAAGTCTACCAGCCAGGTGGGCATGATTGTTCCTGGAACCCAGTGATACATCTATGACACCAAGCTGGGCACCAGCAAATATGATAACTCCTCTTTGTCCCTGCAAATGGGCTACATGCAGGGTGCAAACCAGAGAGGCTAGGTCTTTGGCCTGGGCCAGCAGATATATGATCCCAAGTACTGCCTGCAAGGTCCAGCTGACAGGGCCCCATCCCAAGGTGGCAACTGCCAAGGCCCCAGGGGATGCCCCAGAGCATTCCCCCATCCAACTTCCAGGAGGAAGTGGGCTACTGAGGAGTTCCATGCAAGCTGCCTCCACACATCATTGCCCCCTCTGGGTTTTAGGGTTTTTCTGTGTTTTCATCCTTTTTAAAACCCTATTTAGAGTCTGTGGGAGGCTGGGTGGGATAAGGCAGCTGGGGTGTTTATTCCCATCATGCCTGGGCTCCTTTGCAGGACTGAGCTGCCAGGTTGCAGGGTGTGGAGGGAGGAGAATGGTCAAATCCAGATGGCTGTGGGGTGGGGTCCCCTTCTAATGAGGCACCACAGGCTGGTGGTCCAGCTGTGTGGAGAAGAGACCTGGACAGGGAGGCAGACCAGGCCCAAAAGGTTTCCAGTTTTTCCCCTTCTCTTCCCTTTTGTTGGCTGATCAGTTTGTGGTTTCTGTACCCACAGAAGTTTCAGGAAGTCTTAATGAAAGAAAAATGCTTTTATTCTTTTTTTTCCAGGAGAATGGGGCTGGGATGGTGGAGTGGGTTTGGGGAAACAGGTCCCCTGGAGAGGGGCAGGCCAGGGTTCTTTTTTGGGGGAGTTTTTTTTTTGAGTTGGAGTCTCACTCTGTCACCCAGGCTTGAACCCTAAGATACTTTAGAATCCTGGCCTGCCGGGCATGGTGGCTCACGCCTATAATCCCAGCACTTTGGGAGGCTGAGGAGGAAGGATTGCCTGAGTCCAGGAATTTGAGACCAGCCTGGGAAACATAGCAAGACCTCATCTCTACAAAAAATTTAAAAATTACCTGGCCATGATGGTGTGTGCTTGTAGCTCCACCTACTTGGGAGAGTGAGGCTGGAGGATTGCTTGAGCCCAGGAGGTCGAGGTTGCTGTGAGCTGTGATCTCACTACTACGCTCCAGTCTGGGCCACAGAGCCAGACTCTGGCTCAAAAAAAAATTTTTTTTAGTCTCATGAGTGACTGGATTTTCCTGGGATCCTCAGACCAATAGCCCTGACCTTGCCCAGGGACCCTGTGGGAAAACTGAGGCCCATGCGAGACGATGGAGTTTGAGTGTTGGAGGGAGTGTGGGACTCCTCTCCACTTTGTGCCCTCAGTAGGTTCTGAAGAGCCCCCAGAACCCCTCATCACCGTCTGGGCCTGAACAGCTTCACCTCTCTGTCCCTCGCCTGCCATACTCCTGCCCAATACTATACAGGAACCCACTCCCGGGGACCCTTTCTATGAGATAATATAAAATACTAACTGTGGACCAAAAGCAATAAAAACCTGTTTTTAGAGAAAATAAATAAAATAAATAAATAATAAAAGTAGGCCGGAGGCAGTAGTTCACACCTGTAATCCCAGCACTTTGGAAGGCCAAGGTCAGAGGATTGCCTGAGCCCAGAGGTTTAACACCAGCCTGGGCAACTTGTCAAGCCCTCGTCTAACAAAAAATTAAAAAAAAAAAAATAGCTGGGCGTGGTGGTGCATGCCTGTAGTTCCAGCTTCTTAGAAGGCTAAGGAGAAAGGATGGCCTGAGTTCAGTAGGTCGAGACTGTGGTAGCCATGGGCGTGCCACTGCACTCCAGCCTGAGCAACAGAGTAAAGCTCCAACTTAATACATGCATACATATATACATACATACATACATACATACATACGTATGTACGTACGTACATACATACATAGGTGTGAGATACAGAAGCCATTTCAGGGAGGCCAGGTTTACTGTCATTTGTTGGGGAATCACACAGGCCTCCCTAACGTTAAGTTTAGATGAGGACCTCCAAGTCATTCCCAAATTGCCCGCATCTTGTTCTTCTCTCCATCCTTGCCTTAGACTGAGGAATTCAGTCTTCTTTTTATCTTCTCTTCAATTTTTCCACAGACTCCTTCCTAACTTCTGGGAAGCAAATCTGTTACTGTCTTCCCACTTTTCTCCAGCCCTTAAAATCAAGTACAATTGCCATTTTTTTTTTGAGTTAGAGTCTCACTCTGTCGCCCAGACTGGAGTGCAGTGGCCGCTCCTGGTCACCGCAGCCTCGACCCACTGGGGTCCGGCGGTCCTTCCGCCTCAGCCTTCCAAGTAGCTGGAACTACAGGTGCGCGCTACCACGTCTAGCTCATTTTGATTTATTGTAGAGATGAGGTCCCGCCAAGTTGCCCAGGTGGGTCTCGAACCTGCGGGCTCAGGCAATCCACTCACCTCAGCCTCCCAAAGGCACGGGATTACAGGCTGAGCCACCGAGCCCGGCGGTCTGTTTTTTTAATATGGTGGTTTGTTTTCTTATTGTTTAGTTTTGAGTTATTTGTTTATTTTGGATAACAATTTTTTATCAGATGACTTTTGTAAATATTTTCTCCCAGTCTATGTCTTGTCTATTCATTTTCTTAACAGTGTCTTTTGCAGAGCAGAAATGTTTAATTTTAAGGAAGTCAACCTTATCAATTATTTCTTTCATAGATTGTGCCTTTTGTGCTGGATCTAAAAAGTAACCATCAAACCCAAGGCCATCTACATTTCCTCCTATGTTACACTTTTACCTGTTTATAGCCTTTGCCCATTTTTATGTTGGTTTTGTTTTTTTCTTATTGATTTATAGAAAGAACGCTGTTCTAATATTTATACCACTCAACACATGGTGGCTTAAAACAACCGCCATTTTATTTGGCCCTTGGACTCTATGAGCCAGGAATTTGGTGTGGGTACAGTAGGAATCATCTATTGGAAGCAACAATCCCAAAGGCATTCAGAAATGATCTTGGAGGAAAAAGGTTGGATTATGCCAGAGTACCGCTTGACATATGTCATGGAGTTTTCAGAGGGGGTGGAGTGACTATCCTGGGTTCCAGGGATAGAGCAGATAGTGAAGTGTGCCATATATGTGGGCATGTACAAGATAAAAGATGCCCGCTGTCACCCTGTTTTCCTCAGGTGCTATGGACCATCAGCAGTTCCACAGTCAGAACACTGTCAGGGGAGGGCCAACACGGGGACCCAAACACATGGTTCATGCTCAAGAGTTAGTAGAGAAATGTTGGTAGCCCAGAGACCTGAACTCATCTTGCATTTGATCCCAAAACAGCATGTCAGCACTGTTCTAGAGACCCAATCTCAGACTATTCTGCAGAAGAACTGTGCAGACCAGCAAGAGTGATTGACCTATTCCCTTAATTCCTTCTTGGAATTGACCCCTAGGCATGAGTTCCAGAATTTCTTGGGCATCCTGGCATCGGAAAATGCCATGAAAGGAAAAAACTGGGAGGCTCATGCAGGGACTGGTGTGGGATCAATTTTGATGGCACTGATGGCCCTGGCTGGTCCTAGGTACTGGAGGGAGATCAGAAAATTTCCAAGAGGCCCTCCAAAGCATAAGGGCCTCTGAGGCACAGGACCCAGGCAGAAATCTAGGTATATAAGGGTAGTATAAGGAAATGATTGCTGTGTGACTAATGAGCATAAGTCATAAAAAGAGATTTTCTCTGGGGGATGCCAAACTTCATGCTGTGAGAGCATTCAAACACCCCAATGGAGGTGCCCACATGGCAAGGAACTAAGGCCTTCTGCCAACAGCAGACACCACATTGCCAGCTATATGAGTCAGTCACCTTGGAAGCAGTTCTTCTTGCCCCCGTCAAGTCTTTGGATGACTGTAGTCCCTCAGCATCTGACTGTGACTTCATGAGTGACCCTAAGCCAGAAATGCCCAGCCAAGCTGCTCTCAAATTCTTTTTTTTTTTTTTTGAGTTGGAGTCTCAGTCTGTCATCCAGGTTGAAGTGCAGTGACATAATCATGGCTACTGCAGCCTTGACTTGCTGGGCTCAGGCAATCCTTCCGCCTCAGCCTTTCAAGTAGGTGGAACTATAGGCATGCACCACCATGCCTGGCTAATTTTTTTATTTATTGTAGAGACAAGGTCTCGCCAAATTGCCCAGGCTTGCCTTGAACCCCTGGGCTCAGGCAGTCCTCTCACCTCTGCCTCCCAAAGTGCTGGGATTACAGGTATGAGCCACAGCACCCACCCTACTCTCAAATTCTTAACCCATAGATAACATAATAAATGATTCTTGTTTTAAGTCATGAAGTTTTGGGGTGATTTGTTATAAAACAATACATAAAATTAAATAATAGTAATGCATAAGATAAATCACACATAAGACTAAAACCTAGTAATTATCCTTGACTCCTATCTTTGTCTTATATCCCATATCCAATCTTCCAGCAAATTATATTGGTTTCACCTTCAAAATATATCCAGAATCTACTTCCCACAACTTCCTCCACACTACCACTTTGGTGTGAGCCTTTTTTTTTTTTTTTTGAGTTGGAGTCTCACTCTCTCATCCAGGCTGGAGGGCAGTGGCACGCTCCTGGCCACCATAGCCTCGACCTGTTGGACTCCGGCGATCCTTCCTCCTCAGTCTTCCAAGTAGCTGGAACTACAGGCACACGCTACCATGCCTGGCTAATTTTTTATTTATTGTAGAGACAAGGTCTCGCCAAGTTCCCCAGGTCTTGAACCTGTGAGTTCAGGCAATCCTCTTGCCTCGGCCTCCCAAAGTGCTGGGATTACAGGCTGAGCCACTGAGCCCAGCCGGTGTGAGCCTTCTAACTGCACTGCTTCTATTCTTGAATCTCCAAAATTGATTTTCTTTTCTTTTCTTTTTTTTTTAGGTTTGGACAAATTTACTGAAACGTACAGGGTGTTAGCAGAGAAATCATTTCACGGTGTGTTATACTTTGCTATTACTTTGAATGTATAATTTTAAAATTATAAATACATATTTTATAACTAAGCCTTTGGCCAAAAAGAGTCATTTAACACATTGTTAAAGATCAATAAGAAATGGATTTTGAACATTAAAAAGATCAAGTCACTGAATTAAACTGCAACAGCTCCCACTAATCTAGAATCCCATAGTGTTGAAGGTAGAGGTGTCTGCAGAGCTAGTCATTTATTACAGCAATCAGAAGAGATGGGGGCAGGCACACCTATCAGAGGTGACAGCAGAGCTGGCAGGACAGCATGTCCCAGAGACAGCAGCAACAGAGAGCAGTCCAGCAGGCTGTGAGGCAGGTGGATGGTTCCAGGTCGTTCCTTCTTTGGTCTTCCACCACATATACTGTGGTTTTAGGAGGCTCCTGAGGTCCGCCCTGCCAGCCATACTGTGGGTATCCTTGGTAGGGGTACCCTTGAAGTGGTGGGTAGGGCCCCCCCATAGGTCCTGGACACATTGGTTGTAGATAAGGCGGGTATGGGGCCGTTGGACCAGGGCCCGGATATGGTGGAGGGTTCTCTGGGTTCATCAGGCCCTGCAAAGTACACCTCTTCTCCCCTAGAGCCGGCTGCGTAGTGGTTGGGCTATCCACAGTTGATTTTCGAACAGCACCTAGTGTTCCTGTAAAAAGGTAAGTCAGATTATGTTATTTCTCTGCTCAAAGCCTAGCAGTGGTTACCCATTTTCCTCAGAACAAAGAGGGTCAAAGTCCTCCCCTAAGTCTTTCAAGGCCCTACACAACCTGCTCCCACTGTAATACCTGTCTCACTGCATCCCCTAGAATGCTGCCTTCATCTATTTATTTATATATTTTTTACAGACAGGTTCTCGCTCTGTCACCCAGGCTGGGGTGCAGTGACATAATCATAGCTCACTGCAGCCTTGAACTCCAGTCTGCCCTAATTTATACCACTCCAGCTATACGGCCCTTCCTACTGTTCTTCACCTTTGCCAGGCATGCCTCTGATGTAAGGTTTTTGTACTAGCTGTTCCTCTGCCTGGAACACTCTTTCCTTGGATTCTGCTCAATCCCTCACCTCCTTATTTTATTGCTCTCCCTTTTAAGTTATTGCTCAAGTGTTACTTCTCAATGAAGCTTACTACCTCTATAATTTTTACCCTCCCATCTCTCTGAACTTTGCATCCCAATTACCCTACTCTATTTTATAGAACTTATACTCTGACACAATATACTTTACGTATTCTTCTTATTGTCTAGATAGATTTCTCCTCCTGCTAAAATTTCAACTCTTTGAAGGCAGTGATTTTTGTGTTTTGTTCACTTGTCCACACATGCCTAAAACAGGCACCTTGTAGTTGCTCAGTGAAGGAATAACCCGTGTCAGTCAACACTGTGCAGGGGGAACTCTTAGCAAACTATTGTTCTAGGCAGATCATTCAATATTAGCCTGACACAATGTCTTTTGAACCTTAAGTATGGCATGAAAATAGAGTTGCTACACCTGAAAAGGTCACTTTGTACAAAAATAAAAATCTCTGCAGAAACCTGTGTGGATTGACGACTAGGAATCAGATAGGCCCTGTTCCCCAGCACTTTGGCCCCTGAAATGTGGCAGAAATTAGGGTGAAGGCAGGAAGAGAAACCCTAGGAGAGACTGAGAATACATCTGCTTACATTCTAGTGGAATGAGGGTCAGAGTAAATATTAGGTTGCATTATGGAAGATAAACTTATATTGATTGCATACCTGGGTTTGTGTACTGAAAAGCATACCCTGCACATTTGTATTCTATTCTAGTACTATTCTTGCTGATAGTATTAGGAAAACTGATCATGGAGCTTGCAAGAAATACCAAATTATTCACACTGAAGTTATAGGTGGATGGTATTTGCAATAAAGATTCTTGACTATAAAAAAAAAAAAAGTAATTCTCTGCCAGGCACAGTGGCTCACACCTGTAATCTCAGCACTTTGGGAGGTGGAGGTGAGAGGATTGCCTGAGCCCAGGGGTTTGAGACCAGCCTGGGCAACTTGGTGAGACCTCATCTCTACAATTGAAAAAAATAAAATTAGCCGGGCATGGTGGCATGTGCCTGTAGTTTCAGTTACTTGGAAGGCTGAGGCAGAAGGATCGCCTGAGTGAGCGTGTCACTGGACTTCAGCCTGAGCGACAGAGTGAGACTCCAACTCCAAAAAAAAAAAGTAACTTCCTAAACCCTAGATTCTGATCTAATGTTCATTGATCAAATACCTCATGTAAATTTCTTCCATTATTTTGCCAGAACCCTTTCTGACTGTGGGCCTGTGTCCCATTCGTAAAATGAGGGTCAGAAGTGGATCTATGCTCTGTGGAGCCTGAAACATACAACTGCCCAGTTCTAAAATTATGTGATAAAGTCAATATTTATTTAGAGTAAATGAAATTATGTAATATACACAAAATGATGTAATGAAGTCAATATTTAGAGTGAGGAAGATCATTATAAATTTTGAAATGCTGACAAAGCCCACAGATATCAAAAAATCCATGCCGGGCACAGTGGCTCACACCTGTAATCCCAGCACTTTGGGAGGTGGAGGCAAGAGGGTTGGTTGAGCTCACGGGTTTGAGACTAGCCTGAGAAACATGAGTGAGATTCTGATTTAAAAAGAAAAATCAGGAAAATAATATTTATTGCAACCACTATAAGTCTTTTTTCCTCCATCTACATTTTTTAACTGCATACTCTTTGTCTCTTCGGATGACCATTTTAAACTGTTTTTTTTTTTTTGAGTTGGGTCTCATTCCTTCATCCAGGCTGGAGTGCAGTGGCACACACGCTCACGGCCACCCCAGCATTGATCTGCTGGGCTCCAGTGATCTTTCCACCTCAGCTTTCTGAGTGGCTGGAACTACAGATGTGCGCTACCATGCCCAGCTATTTTTTATTTTATTGTAGAGACAAGGTCTCGCCAAGTTGCCCCGGGCTGGTCTAGAACCTGCAGGCTCAGGCAATCCACTTGCCTCGGCCTCCCGAAGTGCTGGGATTACAGGCTGAGACACCGAGCCCAGCCTTTTTATACTGTTTTTATAGAGCTATTATAAACTAGTCAAAAATAGATTTTAAAAATTATTATTATTATTATTTGAATTGGGGTCTCACTCAGTCGCCCAGGCTGGAGTGCGGTGGCACAATCACAGCTCACTGCAGCATCCACCTCCTGGGCTCAGGAGATCATTCATTCACGTGTCATCATGCCCGGCTAATTTTTTGATTTTTTTTTGATTAGAGATGAAAACTCTCTATGTTGCCTCTAGGCTGGTCTCAAACTCCTGGGCTCAAATAATCCTCCTGTCTAGGCCTCCCAAAGTGCTGGGTTAACAGGCATGAGTCCCCGCACCTGACCGATTTTTAAACATTATTGATAGTCTTTAAGCTTTTACATATAAAAGTATATATTGACCAACGTTACAACTCCTTACTGTAAATTATTGCACACGTGGTGTTCGTGCTGGGGACAAGCCCTTGGAGGGTACTCCAGCCTTTTAATCTCCCTTGGCTTGGTCTCCAAAGGGACTGCTACGACTGCTCGGGCAAGTTGTCGCCGCCCCTGTCCCCTTGCCCACCCAACCCATTCCATCTCTAACTCTCAGGGCAGAGATGACTATGAAGAATCACCCATCTCCTCCAAGCAGGCGGATGGGGAGGTGCTCCTGAGAGCCCGCCCGCAGCCCCAGGACCACCGCTTGGCCTTAGAGAGTGAACTCCCTGCTGGGGTCCAAGTGTCCGATGCAGGACAGGGGCTGCTGTTTCCTCGCATTTCTAGAATTCATTGAGCCTTTAAGGGTGATTTGAAGCTCAGGGTCAATGGGTCTCTGTGAGGGCGCTTTCTCTGTGTTGTCCGAATCGCTTTCCCCCTTTAACATTCCATTAGAGGCCTAAAACCAGAATCCCGGGACTTAGCGCCAACCCATCACGCGTGATCGTGGCTCCATTATGTGCCAGGTGTCTCTGGCGGGGCCCGCCGGTCTTCGCTTTCTCCACTAGAGGCAGCGGCAGAGCGCAATCCTTACTAACTACGGGAAGAAGGCGGTGACCTTTTGCTACGACGACGGTTGGTGGCCAGTCTTGATCGACAAGCGAATGACTCTGAAGTAAGAGGCTGTTGTTTATCGTGGACAACCAATGAAAACGCAGAAGTATGGCCAACGGCAATGAGGATTGGCCTTAGGTAGATACGGGGGCGGGGTATCTCTCGAGGGGCGGATGCTGGGTAAAGAGTCTGGAGAGGACCTGGGCGAGTCAGAGCACTTCCGGTGTGAGAAGAGCTGGTCGTCTCCTGAGGGGCGGTTTAAGAAGGTACGTCTGAAGCTAGGACTGAGCAACCGGGAGTGAGACATGGAAAGGGAGTTAGAAGTTACTGTAGTGAGAGTGGAAGTAGCTTCCGTTTTTGGACAGACAGCACCCCGAGGGAACGGGGCCCTGCTCGGAAACCAGACTCCGGAAAGCTGGGAGGGGAGGGAAGCGCCGGAACTAGCGCCGCGCATGCGCAGCAGTGGCAGAGCGGGGGGGGGGGGTGGGGCGGGGGCGAGTCTGCGGGTCTTTGGGTGCGTCAGGGTCCCCATTCTGCGCCAGAGTGATAGCGAAACGCCCCCTCCTTAGCCTCTTTTCTTTCCTTCCCCTCACTCCGCGTTTCTCTCCTGTTCCCCCTTCCCCTCTGCTAAGTGTAGACGCAGAACCCCTTGGCCCAGCCTGGATCGCTTGAATTCCGAACACGTCCCCTGCCCCTTCCTTCCGAGGTAAATGAAAGTGAAACCTCGTTGGTTTGTGGTCAACCCCGTCCCACCCAGCCGATCGCTGCTCTGCTGCGGGTGGGGAGTGGCCAGGAGCCGAGACTCGAGCTGGGGCCTGGTCAGGCTGACTGCCCTGTTACGGCGGGCTGGGTGATGTCACACTCTTTTGTGACACGCGAGCCTCCTTACTTGGATGCCAACGGCAGGGGCGGGAGGTGAAAGGAGACTGGGGCTTGGCTTGGCTTGGCTTCCCAGCCCGGTAGGGCAGCCCTGCTCTGATTTGATTGGTTACCTTTGGACAGGTGAGGTGGCCTTGCTTTTTTTGGTCCTTAGCCTTGTGGGCGTCTTTTTAAAAGCCCTCTGGAGAAGGGCGTCGTTGGGCGGTTGTTTTATCCTTGGGCCTACTTGGTGTAGCTGTGGAAATGAGTAGACTGTGGTATTTTTGTGTATTTACTAAGTGTAAATTGCTACTCTGAGCCAATCCAGATTGCGTTGCCTGCAACATCGGCCTTTCATTGACCAAACAGCAACAAAACCCTCTATGAACTTGAGACTCTGGTCTAACAACTTGTGAATGTGTAACCCAGTAGAAAAGCTGACTGTACCAGAAACAGACAAAGATTTTAAGGTTAAAAGTTAATGGCAAATGGGCATTCGAAGCTACTTATTGATATTTATTTATAATTTATTTTTGACTGTATGTGTAGTTTAAGAATTTAGTTCAAGAAAGGTTATCTGAATTGCATAAATACATTTCCTAAGGCTTTTGCATGCACGTATTTTTGTATGTAAATTATTAAATTTACTGTCTTTGGAGTTTTATTATTCATCTTTGTCTAATGTGTTTTGTTCTGGCTTCAAGAATATGTTGGCATTTAGATTCTCTGCCACTTTCCTCCAGGAGAGATAGAATGGTTGCGTCCCTGAGAAATGCAATCTGTAATTTAGATCAGAGTTTCCTCCTTCTTCCATTACTCATCTTGTTCTGGAAACATGGCTTAGTACCCCCTTTCTTCTCTTTTTTTTTTTTAATTTTTATTTTGAGTTGGAGTCTCACTCTCTCGCCCAGACTGGAGTGCAGTGGCCGCTCCCGGTCACCACAACCTCGACCTGCTGGGCTC
>NW_007249780.1:182320-188715 GCF_000164805.1 Carlito syrichta
CTGGGCAACTTGGGGAGACCTCATCTCTACAGTAAATCAAAAAAATTAGCCAGGTGTGGTAGCGCGCGCTTGTAGTTCCAGCTACTTGGAAGGCTGAGGCGGAAGGATCGCGGGAGCCCAGCAGGTCGAGGCTGCGGTGGCTGGGAGCGGCCACTGCACGCCAGCCTGGGCAACAGAGTGAGACTCCAACTCAAAAAAAAACCACAAAAATTCATGCTCTTCGTAGAAATGCTGAAAAATACAGAAAAGTGAATTAGAAATCAGCATATATTTTGGGGGGTGGTTTTGTTTTTGGTTTTTGTCCTAAACATTTCTGTTGACGCATGACTGGAACTTACTTTTGAAAGCTTAAGTAGATAAAAGCTTATTTTTCTACTAGGGTGGAGTAGAAAAGAACACCAGACTGTAGAATCAGAAGACCCCAAACTCGTTCTGGCTCAGCTATTTGTTTTAACTTCTTGATGTTGGTCAAATCAATACTAATGTTTGTCTAGCACTTTACAATGATTTCACACAGGTTTTCTTATTGACATTCAGTAGAACAGGTATTTATCATCAACCTTATCTTAAAGATGAGGAAGCTGAGATGACCTTAGGTGAAAGAGTTTTTCTTCCAAGGTTATGTGGCAGAAAATGGCAGGACTTCTGATACTAAATCCAGTGTTCTTCCCACTATTATACTGCCTTTTTGAACTTAAAAAAAAAAAAAAGTGTTTGGCCAGGTACTGTGTCTCTCGTATTTAATCCCAGCACTTTGGGAGGTGGAGGCAAGAGATTGCGTTGAGTCCATGGGTTCGAGACCAACCTGGGCAACTTGGCGAGACCGTCTCTCTACAGTAAATCAAAAAATTAGCTGGGCATGGTGGTTCCTGCCTGTAGTTCCAGCTACATGGAAGACTGAGGTGGAAGGATCACCTGAGCCCAGCAGGTCAAGGCTGCCATGACTGTGATTGTGCCATTGCAGTCCAGCCTGGGTGACAGAGTAAGACTCTGACTCAGGAAAAAAAAATCTTTAAAGTGGGACTAATCTTGCCCTTTCCTCATGAACTGATGTGTGAAGATCAAAGGGCATACTGTATATAAAAGCACTTTGAAAACTGTTAAGTTTTATGTAAATGTAGTCAGTGGTGTTGTTATAGAAGGTACTACTACTGGCCTGAAGTTTCATTTTATTTCATAAACGACCCAAGGGTATTTATCTCCTCTAGGGAAGCCACTGCATGTTCTCCTGATGCTCTATCTTCTAAATTTTTTTTCCTTTGCTGCTTTCACTTGACTGTAGAATCTGACAGAAGTGTCTTCTACTCCACCCAGTTTTGCTCCCCCAGAGTTTCCTTTTTATGAGACAGGGTCTTGCTTTGTTGCCCCGGCTGGAGTACAGTAGTGTGGTCATAGCTCACTATAATCTTGAACACCTGTGCTCAAATAGTCTTCTTGCCTCAGCCTCCTGAGTTGCTGGGACTGCAGGTGGGCACCACAGAGTGCCCACCTGCACCACCAAGAGATAAGCTCTTGCCCAGGCTTATCTCCAACTCCTGGCTTCAAGCTATCTTCCCGCTTTGCCCTCCCAAATTGCTGTGATTACAGGCATGAGCTACTGGTCTCAGCCCTCCCAGAGTTTCTAACCAAATTCCTTTTGTAGTTTTTATATTACACACATCTTTTGCTGTGAAAAGACAGTGCTCTACACCCAGGAAAGAAAGTCTGTAGAGACTGGCTTTTATGGCTACTTGAGTGATCTCCACCCCCAAGGTAGGTTCTACTCTGAGCCAGCTAGGGAATGTTAATTTGAGGTTGCAGCATTCTTGATCTGATAATAGTCTAAATCTTCTCTGGAGACTCCTCATGCTTAAGTCTGGGGGATGGGGAAGAGGGTAGCTGAGCTGAATCAGATGCAAGTTTTGCTTTGAAGGTGACAGTTCCTGCACAATTAACTGGAATCCAAAACACCTGAAAAAAGCTGAAAGCATGAGGGTGAATTGGGTGTGCTGTTTGTCCAAATCTATGCTTGCTCTCATTTGGGCTAAATGTGGTGTTATTGGGGAGGGATTACTGGGTTATACTAGAAGAAGATTATGTATTTAGGACATTGGGGCCTTCTTAGGATTCAGTATCTGTTAAATAGTTGTGGTTAGATAGAGGGAGATTCAGTAGTGCCAAAACTTGGTAAACAGAATAATTTATTGAAGGCAGTAGGCATTCCATCTCCAGTTACTGGTGTGGTTTTGAGGCTGCTCCCTAGAGAGACGGATTCAGTATTACTAATTCAGGGATTTAGGTCCAAGTTGAGGGAGAGGATGGGGCATCTAGATTCCGCATTCTTGGAACATTAAAGCCCTGCCCTAGTTGAACCCAAATTTCTTGGATTGCTCTGAAACTAAACAGAAAGACCTACCTCCTGGGGGTGGTAGGGAAAAGCATCAAGCTAATAACCATTTACGTCTTCAAATTCTCTACCATGTCGGATGATCACTTAGTGGCTATTAGACTGTCTCAAAATGCCTGTGGACCTGTAGGACAAGAGATAGGGTATAAATATGCCAGAGGAGAGGTATGCCATTTAAACGGAGGTACAAATGATCTTCAACTTACGATGACTCGATTTAATGATTTCTTGACTTGATGATGATGCACGTCTTACACATTCTTTAGAAACTGTACTTCAGATTTTGAATTTCAGTCTTTTCCCAGGCTAGTGGTATGTGGTATGCTATTCTTACATGAGATATTCAACAGTATTATAAAGTAGACTTGTGTTAGATGATTTTGCCTGACTTTAAATTAATGTAAGTGTTTTGAGCACATTTAAGGTTAGGCTATGATGTTTGGTAGGTTAGGTGTAAATGCATTTTTGACTTATATTTTCAATGTACAATGGGCTTATTAGGATATAATATCCATTGTCAGAGCATCTGCAGTTTTGTTTTGTTTTGAGTTGGAGTCTCACTCTGTCGCCAAGGCTGGAGGGCAGTGGCACGCTCCTGGCCACCTCAGCCTCAACCTGCTGGGCTCCGGTGGTCCTTCTGCCTCAGCCTTCCAAGTAGCTGGAACTACAGGTGCGTGCTACCACACCCAGCTAATTTTTTGATTTTTATTATAGAGATGAGGTCTTGCCAAGTTGCCCAGGTGGGTCTCGAACCCGCGGGCTCAGGCAATTCATTCACCTCAGCCTTCCAAAGGCACGGTATTACAGGCTGAGCCACCGAGCCCGGCATTGCAGTTTTAACCAATAATAAGATTTATGAAGGGCCTTTACATTTCAGTTCATAATTTTCTTTTTTTTTTGAGTTGGAGTCTCTGTCTCCCAGACTGGAGTGCAGTGGCTGGGAGCAGCCTCGACCTGCTGGGCTCCGGCGATCCTTCCGCCTCAGCCTTCCAAGTAGCTGGAACTACAGGCGCGTGCTTCTATGCCCAGCTAGCTTTTTTGATTTATTGTAGAGATGAGGTCTTGCCAAGTTGCCCAGGCGGGTCTCGAACCCGTGGGCTCAGGCAAAATCCACTCACCTCAGCCTCCCAAAGTGCGGGATTACAGGCTGAGCCACCGAGCCCGGCTTATAATTTTCTTAGACACCATTGCCCTTCCCCCAATTTAATTTACTTAATAGTCACATAAATATTAAACCTTCAGATACAGCTAGCTGTGAGTTAATGGTTGAGTAATATTAAAAAAAAAAAAAAAAGTTACATGGCATGTGTAAATTGGGCCTGGGATAAATGTCTTCTAAAACTAGACTTTTTTTTTTTGAGTTGAAGTCTCACTCAGTCACCAGGGTGAAGTGCAGTGGCACACTCTCGGCTACCACAGCCTCGACCTGCTGGGCTCAGGTGATCCTTCTGCCTCAGCTTTCCAAGTAGCTGGAACTACAGGCGCACGCTACCACACCCAGCTGATTTTTTTGATGTATTGTAGAAACGAGGTCTCACCAAGTTGCCTGGGTTGGTCTCGAACCCGTGGGCTCAGGCAATTCTCTCGTCTTGGCCTCCCAAAGTGCTGGGATTATAGGCATGAGCCACTGCACCTGACCCATTCTCCTTTTAAAAAAGTCTCGCTTGAGGCCAGGTGTGGTGGCTCAAGCCTATAATCCCAGCACTTTGGGAGGCCAAGGCGGGAGGATTGCCTGAGCCTATGGGCTCGAGACCAGCCTGGGCAACTTGGCGAGACCTCATCTCTACAATAAATCAAAAATTAGCCAGGCGTGGTGGTGCATGCTTGTAGTTCCAGCCATTTGGAAGGCTGAGGTAGAAGGCTTGCCTGAGCCCAGCAGGCCGAGGCTGCGGTGGCCAGGAGTGTGCCACTGCCCTCCAGTCTAGGCAATAGAGTGAGACTCCAACTCAAAAAATAAATAAATAAAATAAAAAGGAGAATAATGCATTGAGGACATGAGACTAGTAAGTATTGACACTGTTAATAACAATGGTTAATATGTATTGAGCTCGTCCTCTCAGCACTATTTGTATTATCTTAATCCTCAACCCTATGAAGTAGGGAATATTATGTCCTACTGTTGTACAAATGGTGAAACAAGCACAGTGAGAAATTAGGCTCAGTGCCAGAAGCTTGCTGAATGTTACTCAGTTAACAAAATCACAGCCGGATTCAGAAGCCCACAGGTGCCCTTAACCACCATGCAAGGGACATGATGATACAGGGTCTGAAAACTATTCAGTAGTAAGAACTACTGACTGGAAAGCTTGCTTGGCCAAAAAGAGAGAGAGAGAGAGAGAGAGAGAGAAAGAGAAAAAGAGAGAAGAACTCCTGAGAGAGAGAGAGAGAGAGAGAGAGAGAACTCCTGAGAGAGAGAAAGAAAAAGAGAGAAGAACTCCTGAGAGAGAGAGAAAGAGAAAAAGAGAGAACTCCTGAGAGAGAGAGAGAGAGAGAGAGAGAGAGAGAGAGAGAGAAGAACTCCTGAGAGAGAGAAAGAGAAAAAGAGAGAAGTACTCCTGAGAGAGAGAGAAAGAGAAAAAGAGAGAAGAACTCCTGAGAGAGAGAGAGAGAGAGAGAGAGAGAGAGAGAGAAGAACTCCTGAGAGAGAAAGAGAAAAAGAGAAGAACTCCTGAGAGAGAGAGAGAAAGAGAAAGAGAAGAAAGAAAAAAAGAGAGAAGAACCTTGAAAAAAATTATAGTCTTTCTCCCTGTTTTTTTTTAAACCAAATGGTATTTTTCTTCTGGTGTCAATATGGTCCCTTCTCAATGTATGGAGACAGGATTCAAGGCGGTTTAATTAATACAACAGGAAGAAAGAACCACGTAATTCACAAACTAATTTTTTTAATGTGACTATAATCTCAAGATTTTATTGTCTTCATAATAAAAACAAACTTTTTTTTTTTTTTTGAGTTGAAGTCTCACTCAGTCGCCCAGACTGGAGTGCAGTGGCTGCTCCTGGCCACCGCAGCCTCGACCTGCTGGGCTCCCGCGATCCTTCCGCCTCAGCCTTCCAAGTAGCTGGAACTACAGGTGCGCGCTACCACACCTGGCTAATTTTTTGATTTATTGTAGAGATGAGGGCTCCCCAAGTTGCCCAGGCGGGTCTCGAACCCGCAGGCTCAGGCAATCCACTCATCTCCCAAGGTGCAGGATTACAGGTTGAGCCACCGAGCCCGGCTACAAACCAATATTTAATTAAATGTGTGAACAATGCTTTTTTGACTTGCTGGTTAGTTTCATGTTGTTAAATTGTACACAGTAAGGCAACTTCTCTCCCAGCTCCAGGATTCAGCAGGCTTTTATTTTTCAAAGGCAAGGATTTTTTTTTTTTTAATGCGTACTGAATGCATGGTAGTTTCTGTTTTGCATAGCTTTTGGCTACTTCATCAGGTTCTTTTTCTTTTATGAGACAGTTTTACTCTGTCACCCAGGCAGCAATGCAGTGGCATGATCACGCCTTACCATTGCCTCAACCTCCTGGGCTCAGTTGATCCTCCCGCCTCAAGCTTCCCAAGTTGTTGGAACTATAGGTGCACACCACCATGCCTGGCTAACTTTTATTTTTTTGTAGAGTGGAGGTCTCGAATTCCTGGGCCCAAGCATTTCTCTTGCCTTGGCCTCTCAAAGTGTTGGGAATATAGGCTTGAGCCACTGTGTGCATCCAGCATGTTTCATATGCACTGTACTTAATATGTGCTGGAATAGAATTGTAGAGAATTTTTTCTTTTCTTTTTTTTTTTGAGTTGGAGTCTTACTCTATCGTCCAGGCTGAAGTACAGTGGCACGCTCACAGCCACCACAGCCTTGACCTGCAGGATTCAGGTGATCCTTCTGCCTCAGCCTTCTAAGTAACTGGAACTACAGGCATGTGCCACTACACTCAGCTAGTTTTTTTTGTTTTGTTTTGTTTTGTTTTGAGTTGGAGTCTCACTCTGTTGCCCAGACTGGAGTGCAGTGGCCGCTCCCGA
>NW_007249780.1:188735-198602 GCF_000164805.1 Carlito syrichta
TGCCCAGGCGGGTCTGGAACCTGCGGGCTCAGGCAATCCACTCACCTCAGCCTCCCAAAGATGTGGGATTACAGGCTGAGCCACTGAGCCCGGCTTTTTTTTGCTTTTTGAGGGGATTTTTTTGGTTTAATGTAGAGACAAGGTCTCAAGTTGCCTGGGTCTCAAACCCCTGGGCTCAGACAGTCCTCTTGTCCCTGTTTCCCAAAATGCTGGGATTATAGGCATGAACCACCATGCCCAGCCAGAGAAATTTTTTTTTTTTTAAGACTTAACCCTTATCTGGACACAGTGGCTCATGCCTGTAATCCCAACACTTTGGGAAGTAGAGGCAAGAGGATTGCTTGAGCTCAGGGGTTCAAGACTAACCTGGGCAACTTGGCAAGACTTCGTCTCTACAATAAATCAAAAAATTAGCCGGGTATGGTGGCACTTGCCTGTAGTTCCAGGTACTTGGAAGGCTGAGATGGAGGGATCACCTGAGCCTAGCAGGTCGAGGCTGCGGTGGCTGTGAGCAAGATACCTGGAACAGGGGATTTAACATGACATAGATGTCCATCGGTAAGAATATCTTGTCTCCTACCAACCCCTGCTGTCCCTCTCTTCCAAGCAAAAACAGACCACAGAAATACTTAATGCAAAGCAGTGTGTTTACTTAAGTTTTTCTTTCTTGGTAAAGCTATGTATTAAGCACTTAGTTTTTCGTTTTGTGGATGACTCTGGCAGAGGGAGCTGGCTCAGGATACCATAGAATGGTGACTCTTGAACAAAACAGTAGCGATATATGCATGACACTTTTTGACAGATTCCAGAAAGTTTTGAGTCTCCTGCTCTCCTAAGGATGAAGGCATACAATGAAGTACTGAACCAAAGTAAAGGAATTTGGTTATAAGGAACACTTGAACATTTACTTATTATGTATAAATTGGTATAGGCACATTTCCCACAACTCCAGGTGGTACTGTCTCCATGTATTCTTTGTAAATAATCCCCCCTCTCTGTTTTAGAGTTGAGTATAGTGGGGAGTGGGAGAGGATCCATTCTCTAGATTTCTGTATGAATTAGAATCCCTAGTGAGACAGACCTTAGCAGTTTTGTAATAGGCTTGCATGTGGTATTAGGGCTGCTTTATTGAAATTTTTAGTAACTTGTACATTTTCTTTGTTGTGGTAAAATATACATAACATACTACTTACCATTTTAATGTGTTTTTTAATTTTTATTTTATGTATTTGTTTATTTATTTATTTTTTGAGTTGGAGTCTCACTCTGTCGCCCAGACTGGAGTGCAGTGGCCGCTCCCGGCCACCGCAGCCTCGACCTACTGTGCTCCGGTGATCCTTCCGCCTCACCCTTCCAAGTAGCCGGAACTACAGGCATGCGCTACCATGCCCGGCTGATTTTTTGATTTATTGTAGAGATGAGGTCTCACTGCCTAGGCGGGTCTCGAACCCGCGGGCCCAAGCAATCCACTCACCTCAGCCTCCCAAAGGCACGGGATTACAGGCTGAGCCACCGAGCCCGGCTTTAATGTGTTTTTTTAAAACAAAGATTTTCATTTAACTGTGATTAATGGTATTGAATACAATACTTCAGGCTCTGTTAAGAGCTGACTGTTCCAGAGACTGAAAATATTTTGGATGTGGGAGCAGCTATTTTTGAGTTATGGGTGCAACTTAATCTTGTTCAGCTGCGTTGGCATAGTGACCATTGAAATGTAGTATATTGGCCAGGCTCTGTGGCTCAGCCTGTCATCCCAGTATTTTGGGAGGCTGAGGTGAGTGGATTATCTGAGCCCGCAGGTTTGAGACCAGCCTGGGTAACTTGGTGAGACCTCGTCTCTACAGTAAAATTAAAAAAAAATTAGCCAGGCATGGTAGCGCGTGCCTGTAGTTCCAGCTACTTGGAAAACTGAGGTGAAAGGATCACCAGAGCCCAGCGGTTCAATGTTGGGATGACTGTGAGCATGCCATTGCACTCCAGCCTGGGGGACAGAGTGAGACTCCAACTCAAAAAAAAAAAAAGAAGAAATGTGTAGTATCTTTTGAGCACAATTAGTTGAAGCTAAGATAGAAACTTGGTAAGTTTATTCTATCTGGCAAAACTTGTAAGAACAGTTTTGTCTCATTACTTGTACCTTAGTTCTTATTTGGAACAGAGAGCAAACAGTCATATTTCTTTGATTTTTTTTTTTTTTTGAGTTGGAGTCTCACTCTGTTGCCCAGACTGGAGTGCAGTGGCCACTCCCGTCCACCACAGCCTCGACCTGCTGGGCTCCGGGATCCTTCCGCCTCAGCCTTCCAAGTAGCTGGAATTATAGGCATGCTCTACCACGCCCAGCTGATTTTTTGATTTATTGTAGAGATGAGGTCTCACCACCCAGGCGGGTCTTGAACCCGTGGGCTCAGGCAATCCACTCACCTCAGCCTCCCAAAGGCGCGGGATTACAGACTGAGCCACTGAGCCCGGCTTATTTCTTTGATTTTAAGGCATCGTTTTCCCCCTCACATTTTATTATTTCTGAAATAATCACCTCTACATTAAATGTATGCAGATGCTTCTTGAATTAAGATGGGAATCTATCCAGGAAAACCTGTCATAAATCAAGGAGCATATTGAATGCATATTAATTTTGGCTCCTCATAGGTCAACCATCGTAAATCAAGGACCATCTGTACTTTATTGCATTTCTTTTTTCCCCCATAATACCATTAAAATTGCTGTGCACTTTTGTATTTATACTATTTGATAGTTGCATATTTTACTTAAATTTTGAAATAGTGCTGTTGAAAAAACTATTTTTCTTAATAATTTCAACCCAAAAGCTGCTGTTGAGTTAAAATGAAATTACTATTCAGCATCTTTCTCCTCACCCATACAACCTTTATCAGATTTTGGTTATTCCATCAACAGTTGAAAGAGAGAACCAGAAAGGTAGTCAGTATACCCTGGAAAATTTCAGAGACCAAACTAGGAAAGAGGCGTTTCTGCCATTCTCCCCTCCTACGGTTTCCACTGAGTGGAATCTGGTTACGTGAGCGTTGCCCCTTTCTGACTAACAGTCCACAGGGTATTTGAAGATTCTGCCTCCCCCGCCCCTTTTTTATTCTTGAGATTTGGAAGCAAGAGGTACTTTAGCAGTGCCATTGTGAATATTGAGAAACTTGACTCTGAAGGTTGCTTCAGTATTGTTGCAAGTTCTGTCTAGGGATGTCATTAGGAGTGTTAATGGAAGCCTTAAACAAAGACACGTTCCAGGTGCTGGATTCTGCCATCCTGTAAGTGTGCTCTCTAGAGGACATACTCGTCATGGTTATGGAAGGCTGTGGTTGGCCTTGCAACAGTCTGCAATAATTGCACCATGTAGATCAAGAGGGCTCAGAGCCTGGTGACTCAGGAGAGAGCAACAGCCTTAGTAGGTTCTGCAACTTCTCACTGTATCCATACTTGATAACAGAACTAACAAGAAGTGTGGTGAGTAGGGATGTTTGACAGAAGGAAAGGGAGAGGAAATTAGAGAAGCCATTGTGATTGTTTCACTTGTGGGAGAGAGCCTCAGGATACAAATGGCAGTGATGCTTCTGAATTTTGAGGGGCATCTTTTTACTGGCCCAGGATTCCTTAAGAAATAGATTTGAGAATTGTAATTTATTACCTAGATTAATTGTTCTGAGTGTTGTGCTGGGACTGGGTACTGATTAGTGGGCATGAGAAGGTGGCCTTTCACACAACTCATCTTTTGTGTCTGAATCCCTTCTTCACCGCCCCCTTTTTTGGGTAGATTTTAAATGGATGGGCAATATGGGTCTGATAAGAATTTGGAGAATTTATATTTAGGAAAGATGAGAGCTCTTGATTAGATCTCTAGTTCTATAGTCTTTTTTTTTTTATTTTTTGAGTTGGAGTCTCACTCTGTCACCCAGACTGGAGTACAGTGGCCGCTCCCGGCCACCGCAGCCTCGACCTGCTGGGCTCCGGCGATCCTTCTGCCTCAGCCTTCCAAGTAGCTGGAACTACAGGTGCGCGCTACCATGCCCAGCTCGTTTTGATTTATTGTAGAGATGAGGTCTGGCTAAGTTGCCCAGGCAGGTCTCGAACCCATGGGCTCAGGCAATCCACTCACCTCAGCCTCCCAAAGGAGCGGGATTACAGGGATTAGTTCTATAGATTGAAAACGTTTACTTAGAACCTGACTATGATGTAATGTAACCTGGGTGTACTTCAGTGAAAAAGTGCCCTTTCTGACATTGGGACAGTTGAATAAGAATAAAAATCTGAATAAGATATGTAGATCAGTAATAATAGTGCATTAATGTTCATTTCCAGATTTCGATAATTGTTTTCAGGATATACACTGAAGTACTTAGGGGCCTTGTGTCTACACAGTTAGGAGAAAAAAAAAAAATATATATATATATATATTTTGTTGACTCAGTCTTACTCCGTCACCCAGGCTGGAGTGGCATGCTCATGGCCACCCCAGCGTCGACCTGCTGGGCTCAGGCAATGCTTCCACCTCAGCCTTCCCAGTAGTGGGAAATACAGGTACATGCTACCATGCTCGGCTAATTTTTGATTTATTGTAGAGATATGGGCTCAGGCAGTCCTCTTACCTCGGCCTCCCAAATTGCTGGGATTACAGGCTTAAGCCACCGTGCCCCGCCTGAAAAAAAATATTTTTAAGCCTCCTCTCTCTATACTTTATATTGCTATATTTTTTTTTTATAAAAAGGACAAAGCAAACATGGTGAAATGTTAACAACTAGGAAATATGGGTGAAGAGTATACAGGAATTATTTGTACTATTCTAACCTTTCTATAGGAAAGGTTCTGAAACTATCAAAAAATAATTCCTCCCAAAATTCCTACTGTCTGCACAAATTTCTTTTTAGTGTAGTTTTCCTCCTTTTGAAATTGTCTTTTTCAGTTCGGTTCTAATGTGTATTAGGTGGGAAATTTCTGTATGTGTATATTTATAATGCAAGTCTTGGGCATTCCCTTCAGGTCCCCTCCCACTGTGGGAGCTTTTCTGTCTTCTCAATAAATCCTGCTTTCTAAAAAAGAAATGCAAGTCTTAGTGCCAGACCCAGCATTATAGTTTTTGTTTTGTTATTTAAGTCACAATTTGGTATTTTATCTTTGAGATACTTTACTGAGGGGATTCTGTAGCATATTGAAACAAGGACATAAAATTACTTTATGGCTAAGTCCCTTTAACTAGATTGCTAATTGTGAATTTATTCTACAAATTAACTAACTTTTAAAGGGGCAAATTAGCCAAGCTCAGTGACTCAGCCTGTAATCCCGCGCCTTGGGAGACTGAGGTGAGTGGATTGCCTGAGCCCACGGGTTTGAGACCCGCCTGGGCAGCGAGACCTCATCTCTACAATAAATAAAAAAATCAGCCAGGCGTGGTAGCGCATTCCTGTAATTCCAGCTACTCGGAAGGCTGAGGCGGAAGGATCATCTGAGCCGAGCAGGTAGAGGCTGCAGTGGCCAGGAGCGTGCCACTACCCTCCAGCTTGGGTGACAGAGTGAGACTCCAACTCAAAAAAATTAAAATAAGCTGGGCATAGTATCTCACACCTGTAGCTCCAGCTACTTGGAAGGCTAAGATGGAAGGATCTCGTGAGCCTAGTAGGTTGAGGCTGCAGTGACTGTGAGCACTGTACTCCAGCCTGGGCAACAGAGTGAGACTCCAACTAAAAAATAAATAAATAAATATTAAATAAATAAATAAAATGACTATGATTGAGAGTATATTCTAGAAGAATGTATCTAAAAATAAAAATAATTGTGTTAGGGCAATGGGATTTTTGACAACTTTCGTTTCTCTAAACTTACATACTGCTATATTTATAACAACGTTGTTTGTGTTATCTTCTGTCTTAGTATCTTGAAAATAGCCTGTCTTTATTCTTGTTTCTACAGAGTGGAGGCTGTGTCCTACAGACTCTGGAACCATGAACATATTTGATCGGAAGATTAACTTTGATGCCCTCTTAAAATTTTCCCACATGTGAGTGTTTTGACCTTGACTACTGCATTTTCTTTCATATCTAGTTTCTTTTCCTTTTTTTCTAGTTTATAACTTTTGTATGTATAAACTAACAAGTTACCTTGGCTAGAACCCTGAGGACCTAAGAAAAATGCCAGATTCTAAGGGCTGCTTGTGTGATCACTAGAAAGGCATTTATTCTAGATTGGTTACTGATTATTCATAGTTTTGGAGTTTTGGTTCTTCCACAGCATTTAAGATTCTGTTAACCTATTTTCAAAATATTCTTTTTTATTATAACATGTTCTACCCAAATTATCTCAAACCATTTGTAATATAACTTTCACATGTTCCCTGGGAAGGTCGAGAGAGAGAGAGAGAGATGATTCTTAGCTTAGAGATGAGATTGGTCTGGGAGTGATTGCTGTCATTAACATCTTTCCTAGAACCCCCTCGACACAGCAGCACCTGAAGAAGGTCTATGCGAGTTTTGCCCTCTGTATGTTTGTGGCGGCTGCAGGGGCCTATGTCCATGTGGTCACTCACTTCATTCAGGTAAGAAGAGTGGGGTTTTTTTCCCCTTTGGGTTGCTATGGTACAGATTGTATTAGGAAAAAACCAGCTCAGCAAGGTGGTCCAAGCCTGTCCCCGCCCCCCCCCCCCCCTTAATCCAAATCAGTAGTTTGGGACCTGAACTCAGCCATCCACTAATTCAGGACATGTAAAGCTATTTTAATTTTTTGGCAAATGTGCCCCCCCTTTTAACTTTTCCTTCATTCCTCCTCTTTTTTGCCTGAATAACTGTGGAGTACTTGGATGCAAAACACCGATTGTTTGAGTAATTATTAGGAGAGTAATTATTAGGAGTAATTATTATGAGACCTTGAAGGATTTGACCTATTTTTTTCTTTGATATACTGTCTTCTGCATGGTTGGGTGAGAACCTTCAACAACTCATTTTCCTTTGTGAGGGGGAATTTGGGTTTGGCCAGCAAGAGTGGAAGAGGCAGTTTGAGGAATAACCAGAAAGTTCCAAGTTCTCATAACTTATCATTTTGTAGAGTGTTCTTTTTAGCATAAAGTTAGGGATTGACCTGTGTTGGTATTTGCCACTGCTGAGGAGAACTATCCTTATGCTCAGGCATCTTCTGGCAGGGGTTGTGTGATAAATTACTCTAGACATTCAGAGGGGAGGGCATCAATCCCTTGGGTTTTAGGCAGAGTTGGCCCTTTTGGTTCTTGGATGTGGGATTTTTTTTTTTTAAGTAGTACAATCAGTCCTCATTGTTCATGGATTCCATATTTGTGAATTCACCTACTCATTAAAATTTGTAACCCCAAGATCAGTACTCACGGCACTTCTTGCACACCTGTGCAGAGTAGTGGAAAATTCTAGTCATCTTTTGTGCCATGTTTTCAGCTGAGGTTAAGTAAGGTGCTATTCTACTTTCTTGTTTCCATTTTCATACTGTAGGCTGGGTGCTGTGGCTCATGCCCAATCTCAGCACTGTGAATGACCAAAGTTGAAGGTTTGCTTGAAACCAGGAGTTGGAGACCACCTTGGCCAACATAACAAGACCTCATCTCTCAAAAAAAAAAAAAAAGTTAGCAGGGTGTGGTGGCACACGCCTGTTGTCCCAACATCCCAACTGCTGCTTGAGCCCAGGAATTCAAAATTACAGTGAGCTATGATTGTGCCACAGTGCTCCAGCCTGGGCAAGAGAGCAAGAGCCTGTCTCAAAAAAAAAATAGTCATACTGTAAACAAGTGTCCTTTTTTATGGTTGTTCAATGCCACCTTCTTTTGCATTTTTGTGCCTTTTTGTTGTTGTTGTTGTTTTTGAGTGGGAGTCTCACTGTTCCCCAGACTGGAGTACAATGGCCACCACAGCCTCAACCTGCTGGGCTCAGGTGATCCTTCTGCCTTAGCCTTCAAGTAGCTGGAAACAGGCGTGTGCCCCCATGCCCAGCTAATTTTTTGATGTACTGTAGAGATGAGGTCTCATCAAGTTGCCCAGGCTGGTCTTGAACTCTTGATCTCAGGCAATCCTCTTGCCTCTGCATCCCAAAATGCTGAGATTACAGGGGGCTTGAGCCACTGTGCTTGGTATTTTTGTGCTTTTTGTTGGTAATTTTGCTATTTTTCGTTTTGAGCTGGGGTCTCACAATGTTGCCCTGACTGGGCTCCTAGGGATCTCCTACCTCAGCCTGCCAATAGGTAGGATTATAGGTGCATGCCACCACACCATGCTTGATTTTGCTGTTTGAAATGCAAATAGCATAGTGCTGAAGGGCTATCTAATATTCCTAGTATTCAGCAAGAAGGTTGATGTGCCTCATGGAATTAATATGTGTAGATAAGCTTTGTTAAGACACAAGTTATGATACTGTTGGCTGTTGAATTCAGTGTCAATGAATCAACAATATACTTCTGTCCATACACAGAAACACACATAAAACAAGGTTATATATTAATCAGCTCGTGGGAACCTAACCGTGTATTTTCCCCACAAGCAGTGACTAATTGGCTAATTCCTTGTCCACCATGACTTGATAACATAAATACTGTGAATAATGAGAATCAAATATACATTTAAGGGAAAGAACCTCAGTATCTGTATCCATCCTTGATTTCCCTCTTTTTCCAATACCTGTAACTTTTCCCACTTGCATTTTATTTTATTTTTTGGTGTTTTTGTTTGTTTTAATCAGAGTCTCACTCTGTTACCTAGACTGGAGTGCAGTGGCATGCTCACGGCTACCACAGCCTCGACCTGCTGGGGTCAGGTGATCCTTCCATGTCAGCCTTCCAAGAACTGGAATGACAGGCGTGTACAACCACGTCCAGCTAATATTATAAAATTATTGTAGAGACAGGGTCTTTCCAAGTTGCCTAGACTGGTCTTGAACTCCTGGGCTGAGGCAGCCCTCTAGCCTCTGGCTCCCAAAGTGCTGGTATTACAGGCCTGAACCACTGCTCCTAGCTGTTTTGTATTTTAGATTCAGGGGAAGGTAGGGCATGATAGCTTTCAACATAGACGCTCTACCAAAAGATTTTTTAAAATTAGCTGGGTGTGGTGACACAAACCTATAGTCGCAGCTACTCAAGGGGCTGAGGCAGAAGGATGGTCTGAGCCCAAGCCGTTGAGGCTGTGGTGAGCCATGATTGTGCCACTGTACTGCTGCCTGATGACAAAGTAAGACCCTGACTCACAGAAAGGAAAGGAAATAAATAGATTCAGGAGTTCCACTTGCTTTTTTTTTTAAAGCAGGATTTATTGAGAGGACAGAAAAGCTCCCACAGTAGAAAGGGATCTGAGGGGGTTGCACTCACTTGGCTTTTTAAAACACAAAACAAAGCCAGGCCCGGTGGCTCAGCCTGTAATCCCTCGCCTTTGGGAGGCTGAGGTGAGTGGATTGCCTGAGCCCACAGGTTCGACCCGTCTGGGCAGCGAGACCTCATCTATACAATAAATTAAAAAAAAAAAATTAGCCAGGTATGGTAGCGCATGCCTGTAATTCTGGCTGCTTGGAAGGCTGAGGCGGAAGGATCACCAGAGCCGAGCAGTTCAAGGCCACGGTGGCTGGGAGCGGCCACTGCACTTCAGTCTGGGTGACAGAGTGAGACTCTAACTCAAAAAAAATAAAATAAAATAAAATAATAAAAAACAAAACAAAGCAAAATGTCTTTTTCTTTTTTCTTTTCTTTTTTTGAATTGCAGTCTCACTCTGTTGCCCAGACTGAAGTGCAGTGGCCGCCCACAGCCACCGTGGCCCTTGAACTGCTCGGCTCTGGTGATCCTTCAGCCTCAGCCTTCCAAGCAGCCAGAATAACAGGCATGCGCTACCCATACCTGGCTAATTTTTTTTTTT
>NW_007249780.1:198622-209234 GCF_000164805.1 Carlito syrichta
CTGGGAGCGGCCACTGCACTTCAGTCTGGGTGACAGAGTGAGACTCTAACTCAAAAAAAAAAAAATAAAATAAAATAATAAAAAACAAAACAAAGCAAAATGTCTTTTTCTTTTTTCTTTTCTTTTTTTGAATTGCAGTCTCACTCTGTTGCCCAGACTGGAGTGCAGTGCCCACTCCCAGCCACTGCAGCCTCCACCTGCTGGGCTCCGGCAATTCTTCCCCCTCAGTCTTCCAAGTAGCTGGAACTACAGGTGTGCGCTAACCACGCCCAGCTAATTTTTTGATTTACTGTAGAGGTGAGATCTTGCCAAGTTGCCCAGGCGGGTCTCGAACCCGCAGGCTCAGGCAATCCACTCACCTCAGCCTCCCAAAGGCGCGGGATTATAGGCTGAGCCACCGAGCCTGGCTGGAAAATATTTTTTAAAAATACATCCATGACCCGGCTCAGTAGCTCAGCCTGTAATCCCAGCACTTTGAGTGGTGGAGGCGAGTGGATTACCTGAGCCCATGGGTTTGACACCCACCCAGGCAACTTGGCAAGACCTCCTCTCTACAATAAATCAAAAATTAGCCAGGCATGGTAGTGCACGCCTGTAGTTCCAGCTACTTGGAAGATGGAAAGACCGCCAGAGCCTAGCAGGTCAAGGCTGCGGTGTCTGGGAGTGTACCACTGCACTCTAGCCTGGGCCACAGAGTGAGACTCCAACTCAAAAAAAAAAAAAACCAGCCGGGCTCGATGGCTCAACTTGTAATCTCGCGCTTTGGGAGGCCAAGGTGAGTGGATTTCCTGAGCCCGTGGGTTCGAGACCCACCTGGGCAACTTGGCGAGACCTTGTTTCTACAATAAATCAAAAAAATTAGCCGGGCGTGGTAGCGCGGGCCTGTAGTTCCAGCTACTTGGAAGGCTGAGGCGGAAGGATCGCTGGAGCCCAGCATGTCGAGGCTGCGGTGGCTGGGAGCGGCCACTGCACTCCAGTCTGGGTGACTGAGTGAGACGCCAACTCAAAAAAAAAACAAAACCTCCGTAATCTCATCACCCAGAAATGACTACTTTTGGCATTTTGGTACTTTTCACTCTTTTTTTTTTTTATCTGTATATGAATATGTATATATCTTGGTGGTTTTTTGTTTGTTTTTGTTTTTAGTGCTCTCAAAAAGGGGTCATTTCTACTTGTTTTAGAGGTGGCATGTGCTTCAAAGTACTTATTACTTTGACTCATCTATATTCTGTTTCTTGGGCAAGACTTATCATAGTTTGACTTGGGTAGTTGTATGCAGTTGAGGGACTACCCAAGTATCCCAGCATCCACCATGGTCCTAACTTTGTGTTTAAAGTCTTCTGGTTTTTCTTCTCAGCCCCATCCCTACCTCCAGTTTAGAAGCAAATATTAGGAAGTTTAGATGAGTATTTGAACCTAATAGAGGTCATCGCCTGTAAAATAAATGTGAAGCTTTCAAATGCCTAATGATTGACCCTGGATCTGACAGGCTGGGTTGCTCTCTGCCTTGGGCTCCCTGGGCTTGATGATTTGGCTGATGGCAACACCTCATAACCATGAAACGGAGCAGAAAAGACTGGGACTTCTTGCTGGATTTGCTTTCCTTACAGGTGTGTTTCCTTACAGGTATTGGTCTAATTTTGGGAGGGAAGGGAGAGAGCTATATATCTAGTATCTCTTTAGACTAAATTGTGAGATTTGTATTTATAGTCAGCCCTTTGAATAAGCAGGTTATGTACCGTAGATTCAATCAGCCACAGGTCAAAAAATATTTGGGGAAGACAAATAAAAAAATAACAATATAATGATAAAAAATAGTAGAAATTTAAAAAAACAATATAACCACAGTTTACATCACATTTACCTTGTATTAGGTATTATAAGTAATCTAGAAGTGATTTAAAGTATACAGGAGGATTTGTGTAGGTTATATGCAAATACTGAGCCATTTTATGTAAAGGATTTGAGCATCTGTGGATTTTGATATTTGTTGTGGGTCCATTTCCCCAAGGATACCAAAGGACATCTATATTCTCATTTACCCTAATTGGCATACTTTCTTCTCTGCCTGTTCTAATTGTACAATTCCTTCAGAATACTACTCTTTGTGGTCTTCCCTGAGGTATCTCACTCTGCTGTAATTTTCTCCCTTCTGGTTTCTTTTAATAGTTTCCTCTTATCTGTGTTTCACATTCTTTGGTTTCAGTTACTTGAGATACAGTGCAGTAAGATATTACAGTTGTTATATTTTATTATTAGTTATTGTTTATCTCTTTGCCTAATTTATGAATTAAACTTTATCATAGGTGTGTATGTATAGGAAAAAAAACAAAAGTATATCTGAGGTTCTGGGTGTCCACAGAGGGTCTTGGAACATATCCCTTTGATATTGGGGAACTACTATATTTGAGTGTGTTTTTGCCTTGTATTGCTTTCTTATTTTGTATAGTCTTTGTGACTAGCAACTGTGACTTCTATTTTGTGTCCCAAAATAGGCATTGTATGTTTGAATGAATGAGGCTCAAGAGCTTAGGTAACTTGTTAACAGTAGACATGGTATTAAACTAGGCCTGGGAATCTGACTTAGTTGGACCCATACTTGTAACTCTCATAGGAGCTTCTGTTCTGAGTCTTGTAAACAGTTAATTAAAACCATGCATTGAAATCCACCATATAGAATACTTTGCTGATTCTCAAGAAAATAATTCAAAGCCGGGCTTGGTGGCTTAGCCGGTAATCCCGCGCTTTGGGAGGCTGAGGTGAGTGGATTGCCTGAACCCGCAGGTTCGAGACCCGCCTGGGCAACTTGGTGAGACCTCATCTCTACAATAAATCAAAAAATTAGCCGGGCGTGGTAGTGCGCGCCTATAGTTCCAGCTACTTGGAAGGCTGAGGCAGAAGGATCGCTGGAGCCCAGCAGGTCGAGGGTGTGGTGGCCGGGAGCGGCCACTGCACTCTACTCTGGGTGACAGAGTGAGACTCCAACTCAAAAAAGAAAAGAAAAGAAAATAATTCAAAACACAATTCTTCTAGAATTGTCATTAAAGGAAGCCATACTCAAGCTACATAATAAAAATATTTGCAAAGCATCATTTGAGTTAGTACAGCTTGTTCTGAATGGCAATCTAATCTACTCAATGTTGGAGAAATTTTAGAAAGGAAGGGATTTAGGGATTAAGACTTTTGGATCAAGGCAAGCTAGTTTTTGAAGGCATTTAAGGGGTAGAATTATCAGAAGGAGAAAGGAAAGTAACCAGAGAGAGAGAAATGCTGGAGGAGCCAGAACAAGTTGCACTCCTGTTGGCAGGTGAACATCTGCAGAACCTGTCTGGCTTTTCTTTGCTACAGTGGGAGTCAGTCCTGCATGACTGCAAGGTTGCTGGTCACAAAGCATTGCTTTATTCTTTATCCTTTTTTTCTGTTTTAATTTCTGTTCTGGCCTGCTTTGCAGTCTCATATCACTTTAGCTCAGGAGTGTTTGGCATGGCTGCTTCGTTGTTTTCTAATTTATGTTCAGTGTCGGGGGGTAGTCCCATGATTTTCAGCTAAGAGGACAGTTTTGCAGCTAGGTCTATAAATAAATACGTCAAGTATACATTCTCTTGAGAAGATTGAGGAGAAGAGAGAATTAATTACTTTCGTCCAGATGTTTTTTTTTTTAGGAGCATGAGCATTCCTGTGCTGTTAGTGATCAGTGTTTAGATAGAGGACCTCTTCAAGATTTGATGATAATATTGTATTGGGGGCTGGACTTGGTGGCTCAGCCTGTAATCCCAGCACTTTGGGAGGCCGAGGCGAGTGGATTCCCTGATTCCAGGGGTTCAAGTGCAGCCCGGGCAACTTGGCGAGACCTTGTCTCTACAATAAATAAAAAATTAACTGGGCGTAACTACATGCCTGTACTTCCGGCTACTTGGAAGGCTGAGACGGAAGGATCGCCAGTGCCCAGCAGGTCAACACTGGGGTGGCCATGAGTGTGCTACTGCACTCCTGCCTGGGTGACAGAGTAAGACTCTAACTCAAAAATATATATATATATTGTATTGGGATTTTTTTGTTTTCTAGGAGTTGGCCTGGGTCCTGCCCTGGAGTTGTGCATTGCCATCAACCCCAGGTAACTGTTTTATTAGTGTCTTTTATATCTCTTTGCCTTTATGAATACACCTTCTAAATATTGGCTATTTGCCTGTAGTCTCAACCTAGTGGTCTTTTTCTTGAACAGCATCCTTCCCACTGCCTTCATGGGCACAGCAATGATCTTCACCTGCTTCACCCTGAGTGCGCTCTATGCCCGGCGCCGTAGCTACCTGTTTCTGGGAGGTAAGTGTTGACTGGGAGTGAGGCTCTGCTTTGGCCAGAATTCTCACGAGGATTCTCTCCCCACCCCCAGCTCTCTTGTGACTATTGGGTTGACATAAAGAGTCTTCATTTTGGGGAAAGGAATGAACGGTCTTAATGGGATTGTTTTCCTTCACTTTGGCTTCTCTCAGAATAACTTTTTGCCTTGTCTTATAGGTATCTTGATGTCAGCCATGAGCCTGATGCTCCTGTCTTCCTTGGGGAACCTTTTCTTTGGATCCATTTGGCTTTTCCAGGTAACACTTTGCATAGAATGTTCCAGCAGCCATTTGCCTCATAATTTTTTTTTCATGCTTCTTTATGCCCTTCTTTGGACAGTGCTCTCCAAGCCTTCCCACTTAACTTTCATAGGGTGGGGCCTTCTCTCACAGGTGAAAATACAGGCTAAACATAGTTGTCTCATAGCTGACATTGCTAAGAAAAGATGGTTTGCTCAGTCAGTTCTTAAGGCCAGTCCCGCAGTGGCTAATTGTTATAATGGTTGAAACTCTTCCTGTGACCTGAAAAATGAATGTATAATTATATCTAGGGAAATAATATGGTTTTCATAGTTTGCAGTTCCTATAAATGTTAATGTCTATAGGGTTAGCATTTGATATACTTTCAAGTGGACAACAGCCAGAAAGTATGACTGGTTTTTTTTTTCTCTACAATTTCTACTGTATGGTAACTTCATCTCATTCTTTTCTTGTTAGGCAAACCTGTATTTGGGGCTGGTGGTCATGTGTGGCTTTGTCCTTTTTGATACTCAACTCATTATTGAAAAGGCTGAAAACGGAGATAAGGATTATATCTGGTGAGTGTGAGAACTGGTCTTTAGAGCATGAAGGGTGAGGCATCCATTCCATTCCATGACTGAACTTAGGTTGGCATTGGTGAACACACGTGGTCGAGCTTTGGAAGTATACATGAGTGAAAACTCATGGTCTTGGAACTGTGCACCATAGTCTCCTTCAATTCCTGAACGAACTCAGGTTTTTAAAAATTGGAGGACTGGTCTCAGTGGCTCACACCTGTAATCCCACACTTTGGGAGGTCAAGGCAGGACGATTGCTTGAGGCCAGGAGTTTGAGACCAACCTAGTCAATGTAGTGTAGTGAGACCTTGTCTCTAAAAATAAAATAAAATAAAATAAAATAATACAGGCATAGTGGCACATTCCTGTATTCCCAGCTACTTGGGAGGTTAAGATGGAAAGATTGCCTGAACCCAGGATATCATGACTGAGGTGAGCTCTGAGCAACAGAATTGAGACTCCAACTCTAAGAAAATGAATGGAAGAAAGAAGGTAGGGAGGAAAGAAGGAAGGAAAAGATTGGACTAATATATTTATGCATTCATTTTTTTTTTTTTTTTTTTGAGTTGGAGTCTCACTCTGTCGCCCAGACTGGAGTGCAGTGGCCGCTTCCGGCCACCGCAGCCTCGACTTGCTGGGCTCCGGCAATCCTTCCGCCTCAGCCTTCCCAGTAGCCGGAATTACAGGCATGCGCTACCAAGCCCGGCTAATTTTTTTCATTTATTGTAGAGATGGGGTCTCGCTGCCCAGGTGGGTCTTGAACCCGCGGGCTCAGGCAATCCACTCACCTCAGCCTCCCAAAGGCTGCATTCATAATTTTAATAGTTACTACTTACAGGCAGAGGAGAGAGAAAGGGACCTTTTTCTTTTCCTTTTTATATTTCTATATTCTTTAAACCTTAAACAGTGAGAAAATATACATTTTTATTTTTATTTTATTCTCTTTTTGATTAGGAGTCTCACTGTCACTCAGGCTGGAGTGCAGTGGCATGCTCACAGCCACTGCAGCCACGGCTTGCTGGGCTCAGGCAATCCTGCAACCTCAGCCTTCCAAGTAGCTGGAACCTACTGGCGTGCACCACTATGCCTTGCTGATTTTTTGATTTATTGTAAGACGAGGTCTTACCATGTTGTCCAGGCTGGTCTTGAGCCCATGGGCTCAGGTAATACTCTCACCTCTACCTCCCAAAGTGCTGGGATTACAGGCATGAACCACCATGCCTGGCAAGATATACATTTTTAAAAATGTAGTCCTTTCAAAGGCTCATAACTATTTAGTGGTAGATCAGGATTTAGACTTGGCCTCTGCAGCGTACAAAGCCCACTCTCTTTTGTCTATGCTACATGACTTCAGTGAGTTGAAAAGGATCTCAGACACCAGAGTTTTACTTCCTTAGCTGTGGGTGGAGTGTGGAAACCAGGGTTGGGGTTTATCTTTGTGGGCTTGGGGAGAAAAGAAAGAAGTACAGATCCTAACCCGATTTTTGCCTTGCAGGCACTGTGTTGACCTCTTCTTAGATTTCATTACCCTCTTCAGAAAACTCATGATGATCCTGGCTATGAATGAGAAGGTCAGTTAACCTACAGCCGAAGATGAGAGGATGGCTCTTGAGCTTGGCATCTGTCTATACTTCAGATCTGCAAACTTGCTTGCATGCTGTATAGGTCCAGGGTAACTATAAGGCAGGCCACTCACTAAGAGGTAAACCAGAAGTCTCAAGTTGCTGGAGAAAAAGGAACAAGTAAAAACAAGTTTTATTCTTTTTTTAAACTAAACCCTAAGATTAGTATCAAAGAGAAAAGAGCTTCACTGCCAGTAGGACACATCCTACTATATGAAGAATTTAAAGGCTGTAAAGTTGTGACTCAGGAGAGGATACTATAGAGGTCATTGTATCATATTGGCAGCCAATTTTTGTAAATTTCAGAAGTAGGCTAATTTTCTTCATTTGTTAGTCTTATTATTTTTCCAAGGAAGCATTCTGTGTAGGGTTAATGAATATCAAACATAGCCTAATCCACCGGTAGGGAGAACAAATGAAACCTTGAGCTTTTCTTCATTAGACTTTATTGAGGAACAAGAGACAGTGCAGTGGTAGTGGAGCAGATGACCAGATGGGATTGCTGGTTCTCTGTCTGGGCTGAGCACCAAGCGGGTGCCCCAGTTTCTCATTAAGCAACTCAGCTTGTATTCCTTTAACACACTGGGCTTCCACCTAAGACTGAAGAATTCCACCAGACTGAATTACTTCTGAATGTCAGTTTATACTGAGGACTCAAGCTCACCCTCTAGGGTGGAGCACATGTCATGCTGAATGGAAAATTGGTCTTGTCTTCTCACTTTTAGGATAGAGTGCCTGTTGCCAGCCGTCACTGGTTGGGATTTGCACTTGGTGATTGTGTGTAGCCAAGAGTGGTCAGCCAGCCTACCCAGGTACTCCTGAGGTGGGGACAGTTGTTAACCTTTATTTTCACCAAGTCTGTCAGCAACTTTGACCACTAGAAGATGGTCAAGATTCGGTTTTCAGGTAGTTAAGGCAGTGTTTCTCATTCCTTTTTATTGTCTGGATCCCTTCCAGTCTCTAACAAAGGTTCACTCAGGAGTTTTAGCTTCAGTGTCAGACCCCAGAAACTAAGTGGGTGATTGTTTTCTCTACTTCTAGGACAAGAAGAAAGAGAAGAAATGAAATGACCGCCTAGCCTTTCCCAATGTGGCTTCCTTTCCCTCTACCCCTCGTTTCCTCTCTGCACACACAACAGGTGGCGTGTTCTGTGATAATGAAAAGCATCAGAAAAGCTTTTGTACTTTGTGGTGTTCTCTGTTTTGAATTTTTTGATCAAAAAACTGATTAGCAGAATATAGTTTGGAGTTTGGCTTCGTCCTGGGGTTCTCCTTGCTCCCTTTGCTGTCAACCCCACCCATAGCTCTTCCTCTGCTCAGGCAGCTGGTCCTTGTGACGAGGTGTAGGACCAGCAGAGTTCGCTAACTCCAGGAATCTGCTTTCCCACCATGCTTCACCAAGTGGACTTGAACTGTTCCGTAGAGCCACCTCAGCCTGCCTTTCCTCAGCATTGTTTGGTGTATGCACTGTCCTGCAGTGATTTCCATTGCAAAGAAGTTCACTGATCCTCCTGTTAACTCGGGCTCAGTAGAACCGAGCTGTCAGCCCCTACAAAGAAAATGAAGAGCCTCTTCTGGTGGATGCTTTGCTTCCTCAGAGCTGCTCAGGCTGCTCTGGCCAACACACCTTTCTACCTTGGCTTCCCAAGGAGATGTGGATTTGTGTGTTCCCTTTCCACCCCTTGCCCTGACCCTCGGGGAATCTGCCTGCTTTCTCCATGGGTAGGAGGATTTCAGCATAAAGGGAAGGCGAATTTTTTTCGGGCATTCATGAAAAGGCTGATTATGTATGAAAAGGTATAGAATAGGGTTCCCAGACTTCCTGTTTTTTAATTGGTTATCACTTTACTGAGACCTCCGCCATGTGACTAAGATTAAGTGTCCCTAGAGGGGAAGGATAGGGAAGGAAAGTGGTTGAGCCTCTGAAGCTAATCATAACCAATCCTTCCAGACAAACCTAGATAAGGACCTGATTGAGGCAGTAGGGGGCAGAATCTCCTCTACCAGCTGAGTGGTTCTCCCTACTCAGATCAACAGAGCTGGGCTGCAATAACTTGGGGGGTGCGTTATTAACTGTCCTTCAGTGCATCTTTAGCCCTACCTAATCACTATAGGTAGTATCAGACCAGAGATTCGGGGCAGTAGATAAGTGTTCATTTACTCCTGTACTTTATAGTGTTTGGTCCTTTCACCAATTTCTAGAAATTTTTAGTCTTTTAGCTGGGAGCCAGGTGACCAAACCAGCAAGAGATTTGTGGCTTCAAGTGTGGGTGGGCAGCCCTAATGGGGATCTCCAGCTCCTTCCCTGTGGGCTCCCACTGCCAGCTGGCATGGCAAGACAGTGTCGAGCTGACTGTGGCTCTGCACATCTGGCACGTCTTCGGTGAGGAGACTGAACCACTGAAAAAGCTCATTACCAGCAGGACATCACTTGTGGCTCTCCCATTCACAGCCAGTCCATGATTGGCATGGTGGCTACAGGTTCTTGGTTTGCCATGTCACCATGCCATCCCATGAAACTGTTGGTTTCCAGGCTATGTGTATTCCTGGAGTGGCATGCCACCCAGAATGGCTCACTTCCACTGAGAATGATGCCCTCATTTACCTGCTGCCTCCAGTCTCTGGCTTGAGAACTTTCTAAAGGGACTTCCTTCTAATTAACCCTCGTTAGTTATGCTCAATACATTTGATGATTTTCTGCCAGGCCTGAGAATTTGAGTTACATCATTTGAAGCCAAACTCCACTTCTTGTGCTTTTTTGCTTGGGATAAAGGAGTTTTTCTTTAGAAACAGTGCCAAGAATGACAAGATATTAAAAAAAAAACTAATTTTAAAGAAAATGCTTAACAGATTTTTTTAATACAGTTATCACTGTAATTACCACTTTCTTTTCTAGTTTGATTTTCAGCTCAGGCTGCATTCTCTAACTCATACTGTGAAGACAAAGGTGTTTTCGATTCAGAAATATATAAAATCTACATAGTCTTAATTTGTAAAAAATAAAGAAAATTCCTTAACCTTTCCTGGTGTTTGTGTATATTCAAAGACATGGCTGGTCATTGGGCTTGGGGCACTGTCTGTCTGACTTGCTAGTGGGGGCTGGGTGGGACAGGATTAAGATTCTGCCCTAGGTATAAACAGAGACAAGGCCTCCTACTGTGTACCCCAGCATGCCACAAATGTGGTAGCAGTGTGTGCAGTTGGTTCATGTGTGCAGCCAAGCTTTGGAATTTGAGAGCGCATAATGGGAAAGGGGCAGGTTATGTCCACTCGTTCTGCAGTATTTTTGTTCATCCACTACGGGCAGGCTTTGCGTTAGGTGCATCTGTGAATATAAAAATCCTTGTCCTCACAGTTCAGGCGTGACTATAAACCAGAGTTTGCATCACAATCAGGTTACTCAGTTTTGGTATGTATGCCCTCTGGTTGCCATGTTCATGGTAGATACAGACCTTCCTGGTAGAATTTGACCTTTATTCGGACTGGCTCATCCAGGTTACTTCCAGTTGACTTGTTTGGACTCCACTTGTGCCCATGTCAGCTAAGGATACTCATTTCCCCCCAACTTGGAAAGTATTCCTCAAGCATCTTTTCTTACCCTTTTCTCTCCCTGAATTTGAGAAAAGGCTACTCTTTTAAAGACTCTATTTTTTTTAGCCGGGCTCGGTGGCTCAGCCTGTAAACCCGCACCTTTGGGAGGCTGAGGTGAGTGAATTGCCTGAGCCCGCGGATTCGAGACCCGCCTGGGCAGCGAGACCTCATCTCTACAATAAATTAAAAAATCAGCCGGGCGTGGTAGCGTGTGCCTATAATTCCGGCTACTTGGAAGGCTGAGG
>NW_007249780.1:209422-218812 GCF_000164805.1 Carlito syrichta
GGCTCTGGCGATCCTTCCGCCTCAGCTGTCCAAGTTGCTGGAACTACAGGCGTGAGCTACCACACCGGCTGATTTTTTGATTTATTGTAGAGATGAGGTCTCACCAAGTTGCCCAGTCGGGTCTCGAACCCGCGAGCTGAGGCAGTCCACTTACCTCAGCCTCCCAAGGTGCGGGGTTACAGGCCGAGCCACCGAGCCCAGCATCACTGTTAACCTATGTAGGTAACACTAAGGTCAGTCCTCCTGGGCTGGTGTCATTCACATCCTGGCTATGGCTCCAGCCAGGGTGTAGAGGGAGATATGAAGAGGTTTGAACAGAATCTCCCCACCCCAAGTCTTTGTGATCAGCGTAGATGAGTGAGCAACCTTTTAGTCTTCCCCAGCCAGCCCACCAAGTACCAATTAAAGGAAAGAGGATAAACCTCAGCTCATTCCATGCCCAGTAGATCCACAGGCCTGACCTAGACCAAAAGAGACGCTGGCTGGTGGCAGGAAGCAGAAGGACCTCTGTGTTGGAAGAGTATGTTCCACCTAGTCATGGTGAATAGACAGGGACATCCATGAAGCTGGGGGACAAAGATGGTATGATGGTTCCTTATAGTCTGTCAAGCAGCACAGGAGAACTATTTGTCAATGTGACGTGTCTGCACAGGGGTAAGCACTGTGGGCCATCAGACAATAATGGGAGACACAGCCTGGCCTGGTCGGTCAGAGAAAGTATTTTGGAGGTGACACTGCAGCTGAGGCTTAATCTTGAAGATTGAGTCAAGTGAGGAAGGTGAAGAGGTTAAGAAAGGGCAGGTGTGGTAGCTCCCAAAATGTTGAGATGATAACACTTTGGAAGGCTGAGGCAGGAGAGTTACTTGAACCCAAGTGTTTGAGGGCATGGTGGCATACCTATAGTCTCAGCCACTTGGGAGGCTGAGACGGAAGGGTCACCTGAGCCCAAAAGGTCAAGGCTGCCGTGAGCTGTGATTGTGTCACTGCACTCCAGCATGGGTGACCAGAGTGAGAGGCCAACTAAAAAAAAAGGCAGTGGCGAAATGATTTCTATGTGAGGTAATACCTGTGTCAATTTGCTAGGTTTTGTCATTCCACAATGTATGTATACTTCCAAGCATCATGATATACACAATAAATACATATAATTTTGTCTATCAAAATACTAAGAAAAGGGAAATGTTAAGGACAAGCAACTTGGTTTCATTTTTAAACTTTTTTTTTTTTTTTTTTTAAGCTGGAGTCTCATTCTGTTGCCCAAACTGGAATGCAGTGGCATGCTCCCGGACACCACAGCCTTGCCCTACTGGGCTCAGGCGATCCTTCCACCTCAGCCTTTTCAGTAGCTGGAACTACAAGTGTGTACTACCAAACGTTAAGGACAAACAACCTGGTTTCATTTTTTATTTTTAATTGGAGTCTCACTCTGTCGCCCGGCTTATTTTTTGATTTATTGTAGAGACAAGGTCTCACCGAGTTGCCTAGGCTAGTCTCGAACCCCTGAGTTTAGGCAATTCTCTTACCTCGGCCTCCTGAAGTGCTGGGATTACAGGCATGAGCCACTGTGCCCAGCCCATTAAAAAATGTTATTTATGTATTTTTGTATGTATGCATGTATGTATGTATTTTTGAGTCAGAGTATCACTGTTGCTCTGGCTGGAGTGTAGTGGCACGATCACAGCTCACTGTATCCTTAATTTGCTGGGCTCAGGCGATCCTTCCGCCTCATTCTTCCAGGTAGCTGGAATCACAGGCACGTGTCACCACACCCAGCTAGTTTTTTGATTTATTGTAGAGATGAGGTCTCAAACCCCTGGGCTCAGGCAATCCTCTCACCTCTGCCTTCCAATGTGCTGGGATTATAGGCGTGAACCACTGTACCCGGCCGGCTCTTCTTTTTTTTTTTTTAAATGGAAATGAACATCCCAAAATAAGGAGGGGAATTTAGAGATTAAAAGGAATTTATGAGCCATATCAACAAAATCCAGGAATGTGGACCTAGTTTGAAACTTGATCCAAAGAAACCAACTGTAAAAGAAGGAAAAAAAAAAGCCGGGCATGGTGGTGTGCACCTGTAGTTCCAACTACTCAGGAGGCTGAGGCAGGAGGGTTGCTTGAGCCCCAGGAGTTCAAGGCTGCAGTGGAGCCATGATCATGCCATTGTATTCCACCTGGAGCCTGGACGACATAGCAAGACCTTATCACGAAAAAGAGACAGAGGGAAAAAAACCGGGGGCAATTTGATGCAGTTCACATTCTCCAAGATGACCCCAAGAGTCCTGACCCCTCCGTGTGCAAGCCCTTGTGTGAGTGCCCCATGCTGAAGCAGGCTGCCGTCTGCAAACAAGGAAACACTACAGAAGTGCACGTGGCTTCTGTGCCAAGGTCTTCAGAAGCACTGAGGCTTCCTCCCCGACTCCTTGGATCCTTTGCTCTGGGGGGGACCAAGGCATGGATGGGTTCCAGGCCATCTAAGCCACCTGTGGAGAGCCTCGAGGAGAGGGCAGGAGCTCCTGCCAGCTGCCCGTAGAAATGAGCAGAGCACGTTGTAAACAGGACCTTCAGCACGAAACCTTCAGGTGTCTGCAGTCTCATGAGAACACCGGGCCAGAATTCTAGCTCCTCTGCTCCTGAGCTCCTGACCCACTGAAATTGAGCGACAGCTGATGTTTATTGTTGATTGACACCACTGCATTACACAGCAATAGATAGCTGATACAGACACTGACTAGATGATTATATTAAAGGCACATTGTTCATGCATAAGGCTCATAATGTTAGTGTAACCATGTTCTCCAAAAGCTGTCTTTTATTTATTGTTTGAGTCAAAATCTCACTGTCACCCAGGCTGGAATGCAGTGGCATGATCATGGTTCACAGCAGTCTCAACCTCCTGGGCTCCGACCATCCTCTTGCCTCAGCCTCCCTAGTAGCTGGGACTATAGGCACATGCTACCACACCTGGCAGATTTATTGTACAGACGAGGTCTCGCTATGTCGCCTAGGCTGGTCTCAGACTTCTAGGCCCAAGCAGTCTACCCACCTCAGCCTTCCAAAGAGTTGGGATGACAGGCATGAGCCACACCGCACCTAGCTCCAAAAGTTATCTTTTAAAGTTGCATACCGAAATACATAATGATGTATGGCTGTGATGTCTGAGATTTTCTTTAAAAAAAAAAAAATTCATGACCCGCCTAGGCAACTTGGCGAGACCTCGTCTCTACAATAAATCAAAAAATCAGCCGGGTGTGGTAGCGCGCGCCTGTAGTTCCAGCTACTCGGAAGGCTGAGGCGGAAGGATCGCCGGAGCCCAGCAGGTCGAGGCTGCAGTGGCCGGGAGTGGCCACTGCACTCCAGTCTGGGCGACAGAGTGAGACTCCAACTCAAAAAAAAAAAAAACTGGGCGTGGCAGGGAGTGGAGAAGATAGATGAGTGGCCATGCACTTGTGTTGGCTGTCGCTAGACAGTGGACATATTGCACCATTCTGGTTTTATGTTTGAAATTTTCTCTAATTTTGTAAAAAACAAAAAGGGTATAAAATTTTGCAAAATGCAAAAAGGGTGTAATGGTCCAGGCAAGAGAAAAGATGATCTGAAGTAGAGCAATCATCCTGGAGAGGGGTGAGGTGAAGAAAAACGATGGACTGAAAGGTCCAGGCCATAGTGGTGAGTCAGATGTGGGAGTCAGATGTGGTCGGGTGTCCTACCAGGTACTTACCAGCTGTGCCAGCTTGGGAGAGTGACTCAACCTTTCTGAGCCTCATTTCCCATGAGTAAAATGGAATTAATAACAATACCCACTTCATAGCATTACTCTGAGGATTACAGTAATTAAAACAATGACCACAGTTATGTGCCACGTAACATCTTGGTCAATGATGGGCTGTATATACCACACTGCTCCCATAAGACTATAATACCATGACCTTTTCTATGCTTAGATACACAATTACCATGGTGTTGCAGTTGCCGACAGTGCTCAGTGCAGTCATGCTGTACAAGGTTGTAGCCCAGGAACAACGTGTGAGGTAGGTGGTTCTGTCTAGGTGAAGTTCGCACAGTGAAATCACCCAAGGGTACTTTTCTCAGAACGGATACCTCTTGTTAAGCCATGCATGACTGTATGTGAAGAGTTTAGGAGTGCGTCCAGTGCATAATAAAGCCTCTAAGGGTTCGTTCCTCCACGGGGGAGGCCCAGGCCTAGAGTGGGATGCGTTTTGGCTTTGGACATGTTGAGATCGCAGCGGTGACGGGGAGACCTTGGGAGGTGAATCCAAAGGTAGGGATAGAAGTGTCGGCGGTTTGGCACATTTCAAAACCATAAAAATGAGTCAACTCCGTGAACAGACAGTTCACCAAGAGGCTAAGCAAATGGCAAACTGACATATGAAAATATGTTCAACATCACTGGATATTAGGGAAATGCGGATTAAAGCAACAAAGGACTACCACTGCAACCTTTGAGAAAGGCTCAAATGAAAAACTAGTTATGCCGCTGATAGCTGGTGAGCCGTGGCTCGCTCGTATGTTGCTGGTGGCAAAGTAACATGGTACAACCTCTCTGGAAAACAATTTGGCAGTTACGATAAAAAACAATTTTTGCCAGGCTCGGTGGCTCAGCCTGTAATCCCGCGCCTTTGGGAGGCAGAGGTGAGTAGATTGCCTGAACCCGCGAGTTCGAGACCCGCCTGGGCAGCGAGACCTCATCCCTACAATAAATCAAAAAATCAGTCGGCTACTTGTAATTCCGGCTACTTGGAAGGCTGAGGCGGAAAGATTGCTGGAGCCCAGCAGGTTGAGGCTGCGGTGGCCGGGAGTGGCCACTGCACTCCAGTCTGGGCGACAGAGTGAGACTCCAACTCAAAAAAAACCAAAAAACAAAAAACAATTTTTATGGCTGGGCACAGTGGCTCACGCCTATAATTCCAAAATTTTGGGAGGCTGAAGTGAGAGGATTGCCCGAGCCCATGAATTAGAGACCATCCTGGGGAACTTGGTGAGACCTCATCTCTACAGTAAATCAAAAAATTAGCTAGGTGTGGGGGCACATGCCTGTAGTTCAAGCTACTTGGAAGGCTGAAGGGAAGGATCGCCTGAGCCCAGCAGGTTGAGGCTGCAGTGGCTGTGAGTGTGCCATTGCACTCCAGCCTGGGTGGCAGAGTGAGACTCCAACTCAAAAAAAAATTATTTTTTTTTTTGTAGAGATGTGGTTTCGCTATGTTTTCCAAGCTAGTCTCATTCTTTTGGCTTCAAGAGATCCTCCCACCAAGGCCTCCCAAAGCACTGGGGTTATAGGCATGAACCACCACAACCAGCCTTGGCAGTTTCTTATAATATTAAACATATATCAAACCATACAACCTGGAAATTGCTTTACTGGGAATTTATCCTATAGTAATAAAAATTTGCTTTCACACAAAAGCCTGTACATGAACGTTCAGAGAGGCTTTATTTGTAACATAACCTAAAAATGGAACCAGCTGGGCACAGTGGCTCATGCTTCTAGTTTCAGCACTTTGGAAGACTGAGGCGAGAGGATTGCCTGAACCCAAGGGTTCAAGACCAGCCTGGGCAACTTGGCGAGACCTCATCTACAATAAATCAAAAAATTAGCTGGATCTGGTGGTGTGCGCCTATAGTTCCAGGAAGGAACACCGGAGCCCAGCAGGTCGAGGTTGCAGTGACCATGAGCGTGCCACTACACTCCATCCTGGATGACAGAGTGAGAATCTAACTAAAAATAAATAAAATAAAATAAAAATAGAACCAGCCCAAACATTCTTCAGCAGGTGAATAAGTGAATACAAACTGGTACATCCATACAGTGCAGCAGATTATATGCTACAAAACGTAGACAGAGATCCAGACACAACTTAGATGGGAATTATTTTATAGCATTATTTTATGATTTTCATAAAACAGGAGCTGAGATTTCATTTGGAACCCCAGGAGACTTGTCACTTAAGGAGCATATGGAAACCGTTCTAATCTGTCCACTCCTCGCCATCCCAGCCGCCACTGCCTGGCTGCAGGCCCTCCTGAATCTCACCTGGATATTGTTCCAGCCTCCTCACCGGCCCTGGGTCTCTCCAGTCCATTCTCCACACTATTTCTTTCTTTCTTTCTTTTTTTTTTTTTTGAGTTGGAGTCTCACTCTGTCGCCCAGACTGGAGTGCAGCGGCCGCTCCCGGCTACCGCAGCCTCGACCTGCTGGGCTCCGGCGATCCTTCCGCCTCAGCCTTCCGAGTAGCTGGAACTACAGCCGCGCGCTACCACGCCCGGCTATCTCCACACTATTTCTACAGGGATCTTTCTGATGGAAAATATTGGACTTTTTGATGGCTCATCTTTGCTGACAAGATGAAGTCCAAATATCTCATCACGCTTCCAAGACTTGTGAGGGAGGACCCCCTAAAAACCAGAATTTTCTTTCAGAGGGTAGGCCCTTTGTAGTACAGGCTTCCCCTGCTAGCTAAGTGTGTTCTAGGAACCCATCCGCATCAGTGTACCAGCTAGCATTGTTGTGAAAGGCTACATTGCGGAAGAAATGTCCCAGGTTGTAGCAAGCGGGTTCTTTCACCATGACAACACACCTGCCCACACTGTGCTGAGTGTCCAGCAACCTTCCCTATTCACCTGATCTTGTCCCAAGGGGTTTTTGTGTGTGTGTTTCCCCAGATAAAAAAAAAAGTCCTCAAAGGGAAATGTTCTGCTGATGTGAAAGAGGTGAAATAAAAAACAGCAGAAGCATGAAAATGCATCAAAACTGATGAGTTCAAAAACTGTTTTGAGCAGTGAAAAAAACATCCCGATAGGTATATGGCATCAAATGGAGAGTACTTTGAAGGTGACTGAAGTTTAAACATGTAAGAATAAATACACAAGCCGGGCTTGTAATCCCGCGCCTTTGGGAGGCTGAGGTGAGTGGATTGCCTGAGCCCGCGGGTTTGAGACCCGCCTGGGCAACTTGGCAAGACCTCATCTCTACAATAAATCAAAAAATTAACCAGGCATGGTGGCACGTGCCTGTAGTTCCAGATAGTTGGAAGGCTGAGGCAGAAGGATAGCCTGAGCCCAGCAGGTCGAGGCTGCGGTGGCCGTGAAAGTGCCACTGCCCTCCAGCCTAGGCAACAGAGTGCTCCAACTCAAAAAAAAAAAGATTTGGTGCGTTAGTCTCACAAAGGGCTAAGGGATGGCACCCTGTATTTCCTCTTCTCGCCACAGGGTGGCAGCTCAGGCCTGCAAGCCTCTCAGATGGGAGCTGCCTCTATTTCGCCATCTGGTGGCACCATATTTTCACAATTGTTCTATAAGAAATATTCTCTCTCTCTCTCTCTCTCTGTCTCTCTCTCTCTGTCTCCCTCCCTCTCTCTCTCCCCCTCCCTTCCTCCCTGCCTCCCTCCCTCCCTCTCTTCCTCTCTTCTCCTCTCTTCCTCTCTTCTCCTCTCTTCCTCTCTTTCTCTTTCTTTTTTTTCAGTCTGGATCTCACTGGCGTGCAGTGCCACAATTACGTTCACTGCACCCTCGACCTCCAGGACTCAGACATCCTTCTGCCTCAGGCTCCCAAGTAATTGGGACTAAAAGCATGCACCAGCACACCTGATTATTTTTAAAATTTTTTTGTAGAGATAAGCGTCTTGTTCTGTTGCCTAGGCTGGTGTTGAACTCCTGGGCTCAAGCAATCCTCCTGCCTCAGCCTCCCAAAGTGCTAGGATTGCAGGCATGAGTCACGGCACCTGGCCATGCCCCTATATTTTTGTTATTACTCAAGCAGGAGGCTGTGGATGACCTCACTAGCCTCTCACCAGCCACCTCCACACTCTCATCGGCAAAGCTCATCCTTGGATTAACCGCATGTCTTCGTTCTCTAGTTCTAGAACCAGGCCTCTGCACCAGACAGGAGAAGCAGCAGCAATCACAAAGTCCCACTTTCCTGCAGATTGGTGCTATGGAGATGCCTGGTCTTCAGCCTCCACTGGGCTCCAGCCTCCTTTGAAAACCTTTGGCTTACCCTTAGCCTAGCCCCCTCCTCTGGCTGCAGTGACCACTCCACATCTTCACCCCTTCCCATCCACAAGCCATGAAATTCAAAAGGTCAGAGGACAGTGAAAAGTGAGAGCCTGGCCAGGCGCGGTGGCTCACGCCTATAATCCCAGCACTTTGGGAGGCCGAGGCGAGAGGATTGCCTGAGCCGAGACCAGCTTGGGCAACTTGGTGAGACCTCATCTCTACCATAAATTTTTTTTAAACATTAGCCAGGTGTGGTGGCCCATGCCTGTAGTTCCTGCTGCTTGGAAGCGGAGGCAGAAGGATCCCCTGAGCACAGCAGGTTGAGGCTACAGTGGCCATGAGCATGCCGCTGCCCTCCAGCCTGGGTGACAGAGTGAGACTCCAACTCAAAAAGAAAAAGAGAGAGAGACCCCTTCTGTGGTACACTGGTAGTCTCGGCCACCAGATTTTGTAGCTCCTCCCATTGACGACCCCTCATCTCTCACACCCTAATTCTCAAAGAACTCTGCACGTTTCCAGCTCTGTTCCCACCTCATGAAGCCCTTCTACTGAGCCCTCTAGAACTCTCGACCTTCCTCAGGAAAACTCCCCAGGTGCATGACCTCCTCCCCATGTTCTCTCGGCCTTCTGCCGCGACTGGCTCCTGGCGCCCCCTGGAGGACACTGCTTGCCGGCAGCCCTCTTAAGCGGGGCGGCTTCCCCTCCCTCGCGCCCTGTGCCGCCGGCCAGGAGGAGGGGCAGGCGCCCGCCCGCTCTGCCCTGCCGCTTTCAGTTCCTTCTTCCTTCCAATCCCTCGGCTCCGAGGCTCAGGCCTAGGACTGTACCACCCGGCATGCCTCGATTTCCGCTCATCCGCCAGTCCCTGGGCCCCTTCCTCGTTTCTTGAAGGTTTGCTTCCTACCGCACTGTCATTCTCTCTGATACGAATTCTGTCCCATTTTTAGAGATTTCAGTGTCCACATTGGTGCTTCCTCCCCAATACCCTGGCCTCTCAGTTCCAGGATCTCCTCTCCTCCCCTGACCTCTCCTGGTCACACCAGGATCCTTGTTGTCCCCGGTAGCCCCGTTGCCTCTGTACTGGGTTCTAGGGCCGCCGCCACCAGGCACCACAGACTGGGTGGCTTAAACAACAGACATGTGTTGCCCCATAGTTCTGGAGGCTGGAAGCCTAAGATCGAGGCGACGTCTGTGTGGATTCCTTCTGAGGGTCGAGAGGGAATCTCTTCCCGGCCTCTCACCCAGCTTCTAGTGGTTGGCCGGCAATGTTTGGCATTCCTTGGCTTGTATGTAAATGCATCACCCTGATCTCTGCCATTATCATCCTTTTTTTTTTTTGAGTTGGAGTCTCACTCGGTCGCCCAGACTGGAGTGCAGTGGCCG
>NW_007249780.1:219099-235341 GCF_000164805.1 Carlito syrichta
GCTTTTTTTTTTTTTTTTTGTAGAGATAGAGTCTTGCTATGTTGCCCAGGTTGGTTTTGAACTCCTGGCCTCAAGCAATCCTCTCACCTTGGCTTCCCAAAATGCTGCAATTAAGGACATGAGCCACTGTGCTGGCTTCTGTCTTCATCTTCATAGAATATCCTTTTAGTAGGTGTGTCCATCTGTGTAGTTTCCTCCTTTCTAGAAGGACACCAGCCAAATAGGATTAGGAAATTTCTCACTTGTAAATGGGAATTAAACTAAGGATCTGCAAAGCCACAGAGAATGGTATCATAGATACTGAAGACTCAGAAGGGGGAGGGGGAGGGGGGTGGAGGGACATAAGATCATCTGTCTGGTAGAGTGTGCACAAGTGGGGGTGGTGAGTACACTTGTGTAGCTGGGATCACAGGCGTGCACCATTGTACCTGGTTAATTTTTTTTACGTTTAAGAAATCCCAGGCTGGGTGCGGTGGCTCACATCTATGATCCCAGCACTTTGGGAGGCCGAGGTGAAAGGATTTCCTGAGTCCCTGGGTTCGAGACCAACCTGGGCAACTTGGTGAGACCTCATCTCTACAATGAATCAAAAAGTTAGCCAGGCGTGGTGGCGTGTGCCTGTAATTCCAGCGACTTGGAAGGCTGAGGCGAAGGATCACCTGAGCCTAGCAGGTCGAGGCTGCAGTGGCTGTGAGCGTGCCACTGCACTGCACTGCAGCCTGGGCGACAGAGTGAGACTCCAACTCAAAAAAAAAAAAAAAAGCCCTCTAAGAGCCTGGGAGCAGCAACACTCCAACTGCAATGAGCATACCTTGCCTCCAGATCTTTGTTTCTAAATATTTCCCACTAAAAGAAGCCTGGGCTCTTTGGGAAAATGCTTGATTCTAGATTCAGTGTGAACTTTTCTAGTACAAGCTCAAAGAATGATGGGAATTTGTCCCAAAAAAAGCCCAAAACAAAACACACAGATGCCAGCTTGAAGGGGCTCCCACTGGCCAAACCATGGACGATTTGAGCATCAAAATAAATAATGACCATAATAGATTATAAACTATGGAATAAAATAGAAAACCATGATTCCATAATGATTTAAAAAAATGAATAGAAAGTTTGATGAAAATTAAATGTGTGCATAGTTTCAGAGTACCTCCCCACAGTGTTCTTGTTGATTACAAAGGGAAAAATAGTAAATGTGTATTGGAGAAACCTGGTAGATACCAAGTACTGAAAGTGAACATCCTTAGTAATGAACCAAACCAAGATCACGGTGTGTAATCTTCAAAAATGTGAAGGTCATGAGAGTCAAGGAAAGACTGAAGAATTGTTCCAGGAAACGAAAGACACGTGCCAAATAAATGCAGTGTGTGATTTGAACTGGCTATAAAGGATGATACATTTCAGACAATTTTTGTTTTGAAGTCTTGGGCTGTCACTCTATCACCCAGGCTGGAGTGCAGTGTCATGATCATGGCTTACTGCAGCCTCCACCTCCTGGACTCAGGCAATCCTTCTGCCTCAGCCTCCCAAGTAGCTGGGAATACAAGTGAGCATCACCATGCCCAGCTAATTTTTTTTGTAGAGATGAGGTCTTGCTATATTGCCCAGGCTTGTCTTGAACTTGAGCCAGTAGCCTGAGTTCAAGCAATCCTCCCACCTCAGCTTCCCAAAGCCCTGGGATTACAGGCATGAACCATGGCGTCCAGCCAAATTTCAGACAATTAGCGGAACTTGAATGTGGTCTGGGTAGACTCATTTTGTATCAATATTAATTTCTGATATTGAAGGTGATATTGGGAATTGATAGGAAACTGCCCTTGTAGGAAATAATCCCTAGCATATTTGGGTGATAGGGCATCATTTTGGCAACCTACTCCCAAACAGTTTTAGGAAAAAGCACGTTCTTTGTACTGTACTTGAAATCTTTGTGTATGAGATAGTTTCAAATATAAGACTTAAGAATGTTAAGACCTCATTTTCTGACCCATCTCCCTCTTCTGTTCTCTTCTCTCCTACTTCAAAAACAATTTTTTAGAGACAGGGTCTCGCTAATGTTGCCCAGGTTGGTCTTAAATTCCTGGGCTCGAGCGACCCTCCTGCCTCGGCCGCCCAAGTAGCTGGTGGAGCTACAGGCGTGTGCCACCACACCTGGCCTTCTCTGGTTCTTCAAAGAGTTGTCTGTGCTCCAATTCTTGCTTTCTCGTTTGTCCTTGTCCTGCTCCAAACAATTTTCACTTTCGTCACTGCTTCGTTAAAGTCACCAATGACCTCCGTGTTGCTAAATCCCAAAGGTGATTTTCAATCCTTATTTTGCCAGTCGTACAGCTGATGATTTCACCTTTCTTGAGACATTTTCTTCACGTGTGCACCAAGACCCCATGTTCTCCTGGGACCACCGGCTCAGCCTCTGTTGCCGTTTCCTTCTTATTTCCTCTGACCTCTAAAGAATGAAGTCTCGCAGGGGTCAGTACTCAGACCTTTCCTCTTCACACTCCCTTGGTGACCTCATCCAGCTCCCTGGCTTTAAATAACACCCACATGCTGATGACTTACTCGTTTATTTCTCCAGCCCGGGCCTCTTTTCTCAACCCTGGACTTCTCTGACCGACTGCTTACTTCACATTTCCCTTGGACATGGTCCAACAGGCAGCTCAGCTTAAACGCGGCCAACACAACTCCTGAGCCTCCCTCTCCCGTGGCTGCCCTCCCCAGTTGTCCCCATATCCGTTAAGGCGCCCCCTCTTCCACTGGCCCCTGAGCCTTTCTGGTCACCCTTGACTCTTCTTTCCTCGCGTCAATTACATGAGCAAATCCTATCCCCTCCATCCCTCTACCTGGTTCAGGTCACACCGTCTCTCACCAGGGCTTCCCAAAAGGCCTCCTTACGGGTCCCCTGCTTCCACACTTATCCTCTCCAGTCTCCTCATCACTCCCTGGTGGTTCCCCATTCCACTCTGAGTAAAAGCCCAAGGCCCTACATTGGGCTGCAAGACCCTACATGAGCTCTTGGTTCTACCGAACTGACTAAGACACTTGAAAACACTTGATGTGGAAGAAGTGGGGAGATAGTTGCACTTATATATCATTGGTGGGAGTGTGACTTATTCATATCTATACATATCTATACAATTTTAAATTCAGCATACTCTGTGAACTAGCAATCCCACTTCCAAGAATTTGTCTTATGGAAGTACACCCACCAGTGGCCAAAGATACCCATGTGATGTCTACTACAGTGTTGTTTTTCATAGCAAAACAAACATGGGGTATCCATACACGGAGTACCATGTACAGTAATGGAGGCTTACGGCTTTGGAAAGATCTCCAAGATACATTGTTGGATGCCAAAGGGAAGAAGCAGATAATCTCATTGTCTAGTAAAAGGTAAACATAAACATGCCTGTGTGTATGTGGATTTTAAAAAGGATTACCAGTTAACTCAGGTTGCCTGTGGAATGAACCTGAGGAGTCAGAGTAAGGAGATTCTTCCTTTCCCTTGCATAATATTCTATTTCAATTACTTAAAAAAAAGCAACTGCTGGGCACAATGGCTCAAGCTTGTAATCCCAGCACTTTGGGAGGCAGAGGCAAGAGGATTGCCTGACTCCAGGGGTTCGAGACCGGTCTGGGTAACGTGGCGAGACCTAGTCTCTACAATAAATCAAAAAGTTAGCCAGACATGGTGGCGCATACCTGCAGTTTCAGCTACTTGGAAGGCTGAGGCGGAAGGTTTGCCTGAGCCCAGCAGGTTGAGACTGTAGTGGCTGTGAGCGTGCCACTGCACTCCAGCCTGGTCAACAGAGTGAGACTCCAACTAAAAAAAACCCCCCAAAACCAAACCATGAACATATGCTTTTATAATTTCTATCTCTAACAATTTTAAAAGGGTTTAAAAAAATTATTTCTGGGCTGGGTGCGGTGGCTCAAGCCTGCAATCCCAGCCCTTTGGGAGGCTGAGGTGAGAGGATTGCCTGAGCCCATGGGTTCAAGACCACCCTGGGCAACATGGTGAGACCTCGTCTCTACAATAAGTAAAAATATTAGCCAGGCGTGGTAGCACACGTCTTTAAATCCAGCTACTTGGAAGGCTGAGGTAGGAAGGATCGCCAGAGCCCAGCAGGTCGATGCTGGATGGCCGTGAGCATGCCACTACCCTCCAGTCTGGGTAATGGAGTGAGACACCCAAATCAAAAAAACAAAAAAGCAATTCTTTCCAGCTGGATGCAGTGGATCATGCTTTAATCCCAGGACATTGGGAGGCCAAGATGGGCAGGTCGCTGGAACCCAGGGGTTCAAGGTTTCTGTGAGCTGTGATTGTGCCATTGCACTCCATCCTGGGTGACAGAGTGAAACCCTGTCCCCCCACATAAAAATAAATTTAAAAAATAAAACTTTTCCTGACCCCAAGATCATAGAAATGCTCACCTGTATTTACTTCAAATTCATGTGACTAAAAAATTATTTATATGCTTGAATGAACTTACACGGGATTACAAAATGAGAGTATATAACTAGAGCTTGCTATGGACAATGATTGTCTCCTTTTTATTTTTTTGAGTCAAGGTCTCACTCTGTTGCCCAGGTTGCAGTGCAGTGGCATGCTCACAGCCACCACAGCCTCGACCCGCGGGCTCAGGAGATCCTGCTCCTCAACCTCCTGAGTAGCTGGGCCTACAGGCGTGCGCCACCATGTCTGGCAAGTTTTATGATTTATTGTAAAGATGAGGTCTCCTCAAGTTACCCAGGCTGATCTCGAATCCCTGGGCTCAAGCAATCTTCTTGCCTCTGCAGCCCAAAGTGCTGGAATTATAGTCACAAGCCACCATGCCAGTCTTGTTTTATTTATTTATTTAAAAAGCTTTTAAAAGAAGAAATGCCAGGCATCTGCCTAGGCTGGTCCTGAATTCCTGAGCTCAAGCAATTCTCCTGCTTCAGTCTCCCAGAGTGCTGGGAATACAGGTGTGAGCCACCCTGCCCAGCCCTGGGAGTGCCTTTTACACTCACCTGCATGTTCCCCTCCACAGAATTATTTCAGTGGAATACCGGGTCTATGTGGAAGGCACACATAGTTGTGTGATCTATGGAATGACTCGGCCTAGGAAAATCAGGAAGGAGAGTTCCACACCTGGAGACAGTTGGTAGGCAAGTGGTGTCTCCAGTGCTACCTACCCTGCCCTGGTGCCTGATGACAGGCTGTTTCTCCAGTCAGCTAGCCACTCTGTCCAGGAACCAAGGTGACACCTTGCATCTGCAAACACCAGAGAACAGAGCCTGACAGTAAGAACGTGGACAGACCCTTTGGTCTCAGCTTGGAAGAGGTGGAGTCCAGAGTCAACCCACTATACCAAACTCCTTCCCAGAAAGGAAACAGGAGAAATATCCTGCAGGCAAACAATTCTGTTCTAACTAGGAAATGAGGTAATCCATCAAGTTCAAGTAGAGAAGAGGGCTTGAAAGACCAAGAAATAAAAAGTTAGAAGGAGGTAGCCTTTGGCTGGGCTCAGGGGCTCAGTCTGTAATTCCAGCAATTTGGGAGGCTGAGGAGAGTGGATTGCTTGAACCCGCAGGTTCGAGACCCACCCGGGCAACTTGGAGAGACCTCATCTCTACAATAAATCAAAAATTAGCCAGGCGTGGTAGTGCGCGCCTATAGTTCTGGCTATTTGGAAGGCTGAGGTGGAAGGATCGCCAGAGCCCAGCAGGTTGAGGTTGTGGTGGCCGGGAGTGTGCCACTGCACTCCATTCTGGGCAACAGAGTGAGACTCCAACTCAAAAAAAAAAAAAAAGAAGGAGGTAGGCTTCTTGGAGCCCACTTGGCAAGAGGCAAGAGATTTGCAGTTTGGCAAATCTCATAAAAGCCCATAAAAGCAGAAGAAACAGTGAGACAGGAACTTGGAATTATAAAATGGAGATAAGAGCTGGGCACAGCGGCTCATGCCTGTAATCCCAGCACTTTGGGAGGTTGAGGTGAGAGGAATGCCTGAGTTCCCAGATTCAAGACCAACTGGGCAATTTGGTGAGACCTCATCTCTACAATAAATGAAGAAATTAGCCGGGCATGGTGGCGCGTGCCTGTAGTTCCAGTTACCTGGAAAGCTGAGAAGGCAGGATCACCTGAGCCCAACAAGTCGAGGCTGCGGTGACCAAGAGCATGCTACTACCCTCCAGCCTGGACCACAGAATGAGACTCCAATTAAAAAAAAAAAAAAAAAGATAGAGGTAAGAAAAATGGGATCCTGATCTTTAAACAAAACTGAGACATCTGACTTGACTCTCTATAAGTCATATGAATTTCTTCAATGATATCATTAACTAAGGAAAACAGGAGGGAGTGAGGTCAGATGGGGGAGGAGAGGGGATGCTAAGGAGAAAGTATGGTAGATGGGACTAGGTGGTCTGGCCTCACACTATGACCTTCTATAGAGGAGGAAAACCAAGGTCTAGAGAAGAGATGCAACTTTTCTGACAAAACCAGACTTGAAACCAGGCACAGTGGCACTTGCCTGTAGTTCCAGCCACTCTGGAGGCTGAGGCAGGAGGATCACTTGAGATCAGCTAGGGCAACATCGCAAGACTCCTGTCTGAAAACAAAAACTAAAAACCAAAATCTAGACTCTGTGGCTAAGACTCTCAACTGCCAGTCTAGTGCTCTCAAGCCCTGCCCATCAGGGATGATCCATAGGCCCAAGCGGGAGGAGGGGATTCAAGTTCAGGCAGAAGAAAGCGGATCCACGCACGCACTTAGGAAGGAAGCACTTCTAAGGCCCCACCACTACCCAGCCTTGGGTGAGCACTGAATGTTTCTGAGCCTCCATGTCTTCATCTGGAGAAGATGCTGTTTTCACGGTGTGAGGTTGGTCAGTGTGGGTGGTGTTTATTGTTTTTGTTTTTTTTTTGAGTCAGTCTCACTCCGTCACCCAGGCTGGAGTGCAGTGGCATATTCATAGCCACCCCCGGTGATCCTTCCACCTCAGCCTTCCAAGTAGCCAGAACTACAGGTGCGCACTAACACGCCGGGGTAGAGATGAGGTCTCACGAAGCTGCCCAGGCTGGTTTCGAACCCGTGGACTCAGGCAATTCACTCACCTCAGCCTCCCAAAGTGCTGGGATTACAGGCTTGAACCACCATGCCCTGCCCGGGAGGTGTTTATTCAAATAACTGAGTTATTTCACTGCACTTGGCATGCACTTGGGGATGGAAAGATGCTGCTAGTATAAAGGGAAGGTGCTGACCTCCTCTCCAACCCCAAGTTTCTTTGATCTGGTCAGAGTACAAGACCCCTGCCCCGTGCTACAGCTGTTTTGAATGGGCCCAGCAACACCCCCTGTGATGCCAACAGAGTGGGGTGTGTTGACCCTGTACCCACTGCAGGCCCCCACCCTCCACGCATGAACTGTCCAGAGTCACACATGTGCATACTGCCCAAGTGGTCTCCAGAGCTGCATGTCTGGGACATGGCAGGTGCAGGCTGCTAGGTGGGACATTGGACAAGGCATGCCACACCTTGCAGCCTAGGCAGGAAGGAGGCCTTCCTAGGCCTAGCCTGGCTGGTTAGCGTGAGATGAACTGGTTGTCTCCTGGTTCACCTTCAGGATGACGGCTCCATCAGCAATAGGAAATCCAAGGGCTGGGGGCCACATCCTCCCCATGGCCTCCTCATGTCATGTGGATAATCCAAAATAACTCCTGGAAGCCTGGACTCGTTCCCATGGCCTCCTTTCTTTCCTTTTCTCTTTTTTTCTTTTTGAGTCAGTCTCACTTTGTTGCCCAGGCTGGAGTGCAATGGCACACTCATGGCCACCACAGCCTCGACCTGCTGGGCTCAGGCAATCCTTCCACCTCAGCCTGCCAAGTAGCTGGAACTACAGGCATGCGCCATCATACCTGACTAATTTTTCTTGATTTATTGTAGAGATGAGATCTCACCAGGTTGCCCAGGCTAGTCTCAAACTCGTGGGCTCAGGTAATCCTCTCACCTCTACCTCCCAAAGTGCTGGGATTATAGGTGAGCCACCACACCTGACTCTTTTTTTTTTTTGAGTCAGGGTCTCACTCTGTCACCCAGGCTGGAGTACAGTGGCATGATCACTGCTCACTGCAGCCTGCAGCTCTTGGGCCCGTGATCCTTCTGTCTCAGCCTTCTGAGTAGCTGGGACCACAGATGTGTGCCACCAAGCTAAGTTTTAGATTTTTTTTTTGGTAAAGACAAGTACTTTCTATGTTGCCTAGGCTGGTCTCAAACTCTAGGGCTCAAGAAATCCTCCTGCCTTGGCTTCACAAAGTACTAGGGTTACAGGTGTGAGCCACCATACCTGGCCTTCCAGTGTCACTTCTGATCTCTCCTTCTTTTTTTATTTTTGTTTTTTTGAGTTGGAGTCTCACTCTGTCACCCAAGCTGGAGGGTAATGGCATACTCCTAGGCACTGCAGCCTCGACCTGCTGGGCTCAGGTGATCCTTCTGCCTCAGCCTTCCAAGTAGCTGGAACCATGGGCATGTGCCACACCCGGCTAATTTATTGTAGAGATGAGGTGTCCCCAAGTTGACTGGACGAGTCACGAACCCGTGGACTCAGGCAATCCACTCACCTCAGCCTCCCAAAGTGCAGGATTATAGGCAGAGCCACTGAGCCCGGCTTGATCTCTCCTTCTTAAACAGAGTCTCAGCGTCAGGGGAACTTCTGGCTAAAATTGGAGGTAGAAATAGGGGCAAGAGAATCTGGGGAAAGTTCAAAGTCTGAGGCAATATTAGAAGGTGGCAACAGCCGGGCTCGGTGGCTCAGCCTGTAATCCCGTGCCTTTGGGAGGCTGAGGTGAGTGGATTGCCTGAGCCCGCGGGTTCGAGACCCGCCTGGGCAGGCGAGCCCTCATCTCTACAATCAACCAAAAAAATTAGCCAGGCGTGGTAGCGTGCGCCTGTAATTCTGGCTACTCGGAAGGCTGAGGCAGAAGGATCGCCAGAGTCCAGCAGGTCGAGGCCGGGGTGGCTGGGAGCGGTCACTGCACTCCAGTCTGGGTGACAGAGTGAGACTCCAACTCAAAAAAAAAAAAAAGGTGGTAACAGTTTGAGACCCAGTTGTGCTCTGTGGCCAGCAGAGACGACAGCTAACTCTATCTACCCTCCAGCCCTGGAAGCTCAGAGTTTTCACGTCTCACCCACCTGGTACACGTGGAGCTCAAGTCAACCTCCCCACCTCCTTCTCCAAGGGCTGCCAGTCTTCTGTGCTGTCCAAGGGAACCTCGCCACGCCTGGGTATCGTTCCAGGCCTAAGCAGGCCCCACTTTCTCAACCCTCAGTTACTGGCTAAGGTGACTCCAGCCAGCTCCCGAATGGGAGGGCTGCCTCACAAGTGTCCCTGGGGTCCCTCAACCTGGCACCCAGGCAGCAGCCACCCACCTGTCCAACTCTAAGTCCCTCCACACAACAAACCGAGTCAGGGGTAGGGAGGGGCCTCCACATTTTATTAGGGATACGGCAGAAGCAGAGGCAGGAAGCAGAGCAGCCGTGTTTTAAACGACAGATAAATTAACCGCAGTGCGGGATTGGGGGTTGAGGACTGGGCCAGGCGCTTTAATATAAAAAAACAACCAAAAAGACAGACAGACAGACCCCAGAGACATGGGGCAGGGGAGGGCAGCACCATCCAGACAGCAGGGAGGACCGGGGCAGAGAGAGAAGGCAACTTGTCTCCCTCACCCCCAAACTCCCCCAGCATGGGGGCCTCTGGAATGGCCCCGTGGGGGGCTTTGAGGCAGGGAGCAGCCAGGTTGGGCAGAGATGGCACAGCTGGCGGGCAGGAAGCCCAGCACCAAGATGGCAGCCTGAAGTGGGAGCTGGGGGCCCGGGACACAGTGGCCTTGAACCCCAGTCCCTTAGAGGAAGAGCCTTGCTCTGGGTGAGAGAAGGGACCAAGGGTGGGGTCTCTCCCTGAGCTGAGCGCGGTTATCTCATCCACAGCAGCGGTGGGTGAGCCAGGGACCGCCTTCCTCTTCTCATCCGCCTGCTTCCTTGGTCCCTTCAGGGAGGGGGCCCCCTGGCTCCAAAGGGCTGCGAAGGGAGCCAGTCCAGTCTGTGGTCCCCACCTGCAGAGGGGGCTGTGGTGGCGTAGCCCCTCAGCCCTGACTCCCACAGGAGGAGAGCGAGTCGTAGAGTGAGTCACTGAGAGACTCCGAAGTCTCCAGCCCCGGGGGGCCCCCGCTGGCCGCTCTGCCTTCCTCGCCCATGTCCGATGTGCTGGGGGTGCGGCTACCCCCAAACGCCGGGCCCTGAGGCGTGGGGGATGGGCGGCTGGGCTCCTGGCTCCGCTTCCGGTCCACGGGCAGGGCCTGGAGAAGGACAGCAGCTGGGAGGAAGCTCTTCTCCACCCTCGGCCTAGCCCGAGAGGCACTGGGGTCTTGAGGGGTTCTGTCTACCAGATGGGGATGCTTCAGAGGGGCCACTTCAGACGAAGCAGGCTAGAGGGACAACTAAGCACAGCCACCGAGGCTCCATGGAGGGACAGAAACCCTTTCCCCAAGAGAGGGATATGAGACATGCTGCCCACAGGGGTGTCCAAGGGGGTGGTCCCTCAGTCCTCCCTCAACGGTGCTCAGCCAAGACTGCAAGACACAGGCTACACCTCCCTGGAGAAACTGGTCTCTCCATGTCACTCCCTCCTGCCCCATCCAGTTCTGTCTCTTTTCCCCTTCTGCAATTCTCACCATGGGGGGCTGGGGCAGCCCCTCCAATTGTCGGGATGGGCAGAGAAAAGGGTCCGAGGAGCTGCCAGCTGCCCTCGTGTTGGGGAAAGTCCAGTTCTTGGCCAGCTGGACAGGAGGGGTTGGGCCCGGGTCTTCACAGGGATCTGTCCCGGAACAAAGGGAAAGTGGAGTGGTCCAGCCCCTGGGGAGCTTCCCAGGCCGTCCCACCCTCCTGGCTGGACACTCACCATCAGGACAGGGCTGATGGCCCCGGTGGCCCGGAGCAGCGGTGAGCAGTGCGGGGAAGGCAGGCATGCTGGGGTGTCGCCCGCTCACCAGCAGCTCCTCTATGCCCGGCACCTCCCGCTCCAGCGTGTGTGCACGGCGGGGGACTTTGGTAAGGGGCGGGGGCCGTGCCGGGGGTACCCCGGGTGGGAGCTCCAGCCGTGGTGGCTTGGTCTTGGGAAGATTCTTGCTGGGAGTCCCAATGCTGCCATGGTCGGGGGGTGGGAAGGTCCCAATGCCACTGTCCAAGGTTCGAGTCAAGGAGCCGCAGGCTGGGGAAGGGCGGTCGTCAAGGGTGTGAAGCTGGGCTCAGACTTTGGCCATCTCGCTCCAGCTTCCTTCGAGGCCCAAAAGGCTACTCCACAGAACTCGCCTGCCCACCCCCAGTGTGCACCTGGTGCTTGGCACCAAGATGGCATTCAGAGCCTGGCACCTGCTGTGGTGACAGGAAGAGTAAAGAGGGTAGGGGACGAGGGGCAGCCCCATCCTGTCTCTGACCCTGCTGACCTGTGAAGTGTGAGTTGGGCCCTGGCTCGGCCAAGCTGTCCTCCGAGGGCATCTCTTCCCGCCTCCCCAACTCGCTGCTCGGCTGTGTGAGGTACAGGAGACCCAGAGTCCACTCCTAGCCCACCCGACACTCCTTCCCGTGGGAGTAGGAGTGTTAGGGGCCTGGAGTATGGGTCTGAGAGTCCCCGCAGACCTCAGGAGGCCCCTCTAGCCTCCCCAGTCCCCTGCCCCAGAGACTATGAATGCACTCAGCAGCCCTAGGGACGAGGAACCCTCCAGGGGTAAGAGACCTGGTAGGGTCAGAGAGCCAGGTCCTGCTACCCAGTCCCTGCCCCAAAACTTACCTTTCCAGGAGATTTTCCACAGCCCTGAAGAGGGCCCACCAGGCCATTTCGGGGCCCACAGGCTGGCCAGGGGCTCTTGGGGTCAGAGGACACTGGCTGGAAATCTCCATACTCGGGCTTGGGCTCCCGCCAGCTCTTGGGTGGCAGCTCCTTGCCATCCACCCTAAAGGCAACAGTACAGTGGAGGTGAGGGTGGCCTAGGCCCACCCAGACCTTCTAGCCTGGCACCCACCAATGGTGCCAGGCCTAGGGAGGAACTCCCTGACACCTACCACTGGGGAAGCAGCATATCGCAAGTGGCTGCTTCCAGCAAACCCTCCTGACACTGGCAATAGGCAAGGACCCTGAGAAAAACTCCAGAGGAAGAGCAGGGTTGGGGAGAAGGTAGGAGAACTCCCTCAAATCACCCAGGGTCAAGCCCAGAGACTGCTGGATGGTGACTCCAGGTAGGCTGGCAGACCCAGTCACATTCTGGTCCACACACGACATGCCCCACCTGTTCCAGCTGAACTTCCGAGCACGCCAGCTGTCCAAAGCGCACACCTACCTGGGGCCAATTCCTGAGGACCTTCTGCCTCATCTGACCCAGAAAGAGCAACCCGAAGATGGTGGATCCCTCCACTAAACCACAGCTCCCGATGTGACAGATGCCAAAGGGCAGGATGGGAAGGGGACCCTCCTCTTCCCTTTCATGAGGGAGAAGACACCTGTCAACCCATGGTTAGGATCTAACATTCACTTAAATGCCATATGCGGGTACTCTGGGCAGCTGCCTCATCTGACATGGGGACAATCAGGAAAACAAGGACCATTAGCTCTTCTCAGATGAGAACTGGGTCTCGGCATGCCTGATGTCAGCCAGTGAGGAGGGCAGCCGGGATGTGAGCCCTAGATTGCTGATTCAAGTCCCCGATCTTTCCTCCAGGCCAGGTCACGACTCCCTAGATACCTTGGTGGCATCCTACCCTTCAGATCTCTGGGAAGCCCAAGCTCCCAGGAAAGGCAGGTGCAACTCCAGCCCCAGGAGTGAACCAGAGGGAAAAGCCACAGGGGCCCACTGAGCGCCTACTGACTGGTCCCAGGCCCTCACCTGTTGAGCAGCTGTTGCATGAAGGTGTCCGCACCCTGGTACACACCGGCCAGCTGGCCCTGCACCTGTCCCAGCCCTGTGCTGGGCCCTGGGGCTGCACCCCCAGGTCGCGGCCGGGCCCTGCTGCTCAGGTAGGCCTTCTCCTCCTCCAGTGCCCGGCGCAGGTCTTCTGCTTTGGCCATCAGCTTGGAGATGTTGAGGCTCTCAGCCTCCAGCTTCCGGGCTTCCACTTTGGCCTCCCTCCGGAGCGGGGAGCCCCCGCCAGCCCCTTCCTTGCTCTTGGTGGCCTCCGTGCGGCGGTTCAGTGCCGGCAGCTTGCTCTTTTTAAGGCCGAACCAGCTGGCGATGCTGCTGGTGTTGCGGTGCTTGGCCTCGGTGCCGGGGGCCCGCTCCTGGCCCTGCAGTCGCAGCACGTTCTCCTCGATGCCCTTCATCACCTTCTCCTCGATGGCCGAGTGTGGGGCCGGCCCCTCAGGGCCCTGGTTCGGGTCAGCTGGGCCAGGGACTGAGGGGGTGGGCGGGGCCACGGGGCCGCCACAGTCTGCCCACAGTGGGCCCTTCCCTTTCTCGGGCTTGGGGGGCTCCTTGGCGACCGGGGGAGGCCCAGGTCGGGGCACCACCTTGGTGGGTGACTTGGAAGGCAGCTTTGTGGGGCTGCTGTGAGGGCTCTTGCTGGGCTTGCCCAGGCTGGGGGCTGAGGCTGGCACTTTGGCAGGGGTGCGGGGTGCCTGGGGGCACAGGGCTCCTGCCAGCCGGCTCTTGGCCAGCTCCACTTTGGTGAGGCAGCTCCTTGGGGAGATGGGCTCCAGGTCCACCCGGGCCCCCATGGAGTGGGAGGAGTAGACTCGAGCCCCGGAATCCCCCACGAGTCCAGGCTCCTGCTGCTTCAGGCTGTTTGTGGCGAAGGCCACTGCCCCCCGCAGGGCCCCCTTAGCTTCTGGCTGCTCGGGGGGCCTGGGGGTGGGGGGCGCTGTGTCTCCAGCACTTTCCCCTGACCTCCGGGCCTTCTCAGTGCCAGGTCTGGCTGGCACCCCATTCTTCTCTGGGCCCAGGGGCCCCTCAGGGCCTGTCTTCAATTTCCCCAGGGCCACCAGTCTGTCCCGCAGAGGTGTGCTGCCAGGGTCCCCAGGTCGCCGCCCTGACCCCTGGCTGGACTTCTTGGATGAGTTGCCTGGGGTCCTGCGGCCAGGATGGGGAGATTCTGAGCCAGCCTTGTCCAAACTCTTCTCCTGGGGGCTCCCATAGGGGCAGGATTCTGGGAGGCAAGGGCTTGGGGGGACTCCAGGGCTCCGGAGGAGCTCAGGGGCTGGTGGCACCTCCAGAGTCAGTTGCGGGTAGGTGGGCACCTGCAGTGGGGACGGAGGTGGCTCTGGGGAAGGCCCCCTAAAGGTGCTCCGGGAAAGGTCCAGGATGTTCTCATAGCAGGGAGACACCACTGGTCCTGGGGACAGTGTGGTGGGCAAGGCCGACTGCGGGGGTCTGAGCTGTGCCGAGTCCGGGGTCGAGGAGCAGGGTGAAGGGCTGGCGGGCAGGCCCTGTGCCCCCTCTGGGGACCCTAGCTCTCCTCCACCGAGACCCCTTCGGGCCAGCAGTGGGGAGGGGCTGCCGTCTGAGCCGCTGTTCCGACAGGGGATTCGGGAGTTCCGGGGCAGCTGGGGACTGAGCTGGGGGCCTCCTGGGCTGGGGACCTTTTCTGAGGCCGGAGGCAGCTTTAGGAACTTGAGACCTCTGGCTGGAGAGGGCAGAAGGGGTCCCTGGGCTTCCGCAGGAGAAGGGGGTCCAATTTGGAGCTTGCTTTTCACCTGAGATGAGGAGTGGGGATGGCCGTGCCGCAAGCCCAGTGGGGCATCCCCTGCGCCCACGAACATGCTGAGGAAGGGGAGGGGGCCCTGGCCCTCTGAGGTAGCACCGAAGCCCAGCCTGTGGGCCTCTGGGGTACCCCCATCCCAAGCCGACTTGGGGAGGCCTTTGGACTTGGACAGCTGTGGGGGCCCCTGATCTGGGGAGGAAGACTGCCCAGGACCTGGGTGGTCCCCATTGAGTGGGCCTGCAGCCCCAGCCAGAAAGGCCTGTAGGTAAGACTCTGTGTCCTCAAGGAGCTGGCCCAGGTTCAACTGTTTGCGGGCCAGAGCACCGAGCAGGGTGTCGGGGCTGGGTGCCTCATTGGAGTCACCTGCCTCATCGGAAGAGGAGGAGGAGCTGCTGCCTGGGGCACAGTGTGGGCCTGCGCTGGTGCTCTGGGCCTGGGGGGAGCCCCTGCTAGGGCCCCAGAGCCGCCCAGTACCCTCCTCCCCTCCCGGGCCCCCCAAGAGTCGCTCCCAGTGCAGCAGACCTCCCAGGCTACCAGGGCCCAGCAGCAGGTAAGGGGCCCAGGGCGAGGATTCAGGCTGAGGTGGGCCACACAGCTCGCCGTTGATGGGCTCTGGAGAGCCAGGACCCTGGCCCGGAGGCCTCCAGGGAGTAGTAGGCGAGCACAGAAGCAAGGGGTCAGTCTCTTCCAGGGCTCTCAGCACCTCCAGAATCTGGGCTTTCTTCCGAAGGAACGGGGACAGGGCATCCAGCGCCGGGGGCGGGGCGGCTGGGGGGCCTGGGCCTCCTGGCCTCAGCTGCTGCTCCCAACATACCTTGGGGGAGAGACAGTGTTGCAGAGGAGAAGCGTGCAGCTGGGATTCTGTTCCAGGCCCAGGACCTGGGCAGGGCATAGCTGAGGATGCCAGGGTCAGAGCTATGTGTCTATGTTCCCCAAAAAGGAATTCACAGCAACTGGGATAGATTGCTCAGCTTCCTCAAGGATTGCCGAGCCCTGGTTGCCCCACCGCTTCTTCCTGGCACACTTGGGGTTGCGAGAGCACCCCATATCCCCTTCTTGGCTATTCCCGCCCCCCCACTCCCCACAGCTGTTTGGATCAGAAGGGCTGACCACCTACAACGTGGACCTCTGTGTCCCAGGGGAGGGAGGCCTGTCCACTTTTCAGGCTCTAGAGAGAACACAGAGGTTCAAGAAGGGGGTGTGTTGTGGCCACGTCTTAGGTCGTCACTGCAGGCAGGCCTAGGCCTTCTCAGGTCAGACAGCTGACCCTGCTGACTTGAACCCTCGCCTAAGGGGCCTGGGGGTGACTCCGTGCAAAGCTTCCCTGCTGTTAACCTGGCACCTTCTTGGGCGTAGAATAGTCTGTATAGGGGTTAACTACATAAGCTCTGGAGTCAGACTTTGTATAGGTCCAAGTTCCAGTTCTACTTGGCAATATGACCTTCAATGAGTTATCTGACCTCTACGCTGCATCACTATGCTACCTGTAAAGTGGGATGGCAATTACGTTTTTTTTTTTTTTTTTTTTTTG
>NW_007249780.1:235446-250528 GCF_000164805.1 Carlito syrichta
TCCACTCACCTCAGCCTCCCCAAGGCGCGGGATTACAGGCTGAGCCACCAAGCCCGGCTGGCAATTATGTTTAACCTCATAAGATAATACAAGTGAGATCCAAGGTGCCCCACACAGTGTCTGGCAGGGAGTAAGAGGCTGGTAAGTGTTAACTAAGTGTTAACTATGACTCTTATCACATTTCTAGTGCATTTGCTCACAGAGCCAGTGGGGATCTGTTTTTCTCGGTGTCAGGCTGACAGCTGAGGGCTCACGCTTCCATCTTGGACAAGAATCTGCGCTGGGAAACAGTCCTTCCCCAGGGACTCGTTAGGAAACAGCAGTGAAGTACTGACTGACTAGCCTCTCACCAGTGAGCCACAGCCCACTGTGCCCAGCCGTCCTACCTCTCTCTGCCCAGCACAGTGCCCCAGAGGCAGCAAGGCGGCTGGTCCCTCGGCGGAGCTCAGGGAAGGGGAGGCTGGTGGATCTGATGGCGGCTGAAGGAGGGTGAGTGGGATCTGCAGAGACAGAGGTAAAGTTAGCACAGCAGCTGTCTGGCCTGTCTGGTCCCTACTTCCCCGCCAAGCCAGGCCTTCCCATGCAAGGGATGTCTCCTGGCCCAAGGTGTGGCTCTTGCTACTGTCCCCACCCATGGGTAAGAGGAGCCTCAAGAGATTACAGCACAGGTAGATTTGAAGATAGTGAAAGCAGGCAGCACAGAGTGAGACCAGTCAGAGGACTTTGGAGAAACAGGAATGTTCTGGGCCCAGAGGGCAGCGGCAGGTCCAGCCCAGGGTGCGCATCTTGGCTGCAGGACTAGTTTACTTTTTGGTGGGACTCCTTCCCCTATTGCCTACAGGGTGACCGCAAAGGCCCCTTCCTGTTCCCAGATCACAGGGATGGCTGAGACAAATGATCTCAGATGGTCTTAGAAGAGATGGCAGGGAGCTGTCATGCCTGTCTTCCCTGCCTGGTCTCACATGCAACATCTCTGAGGGACTGCACAAGGAAGATTTAATCATGGGCACTTCTCTCGCAGTTCCTGAGAATGTAATTTCCTTCTCCCAGGCTTCTTGGCTAGATATGAGTACGTTTTAATCCCTCCCTCTCCCTCTGTCTCCACAGCCTTTCAGCCCTGTCTGTGCAGCATCTCTCAGCCTCCCCTCTGGCTGCGGCAGTCAGCTCCTTCAGGCCAGATCTTCCGCCTCTGGCCTGGACACTGCTCAGCATCTCAATCAGTCTCCTTGACCTGGTTTGGTGGCCTTCCAATCTCCCGGGCACAAGGCAGCCTATAGCATCTTTTTCTTTTCTTTTTTTTTGAGTTGGAGTCTCACTCTGTCGCCCAGGCTGGAGTGCAGTGGCACAATCATGGCCACCACAGCCTCAACCTGCTGGGTTCAGGCGATCCTTCTGCCTCAGCCTTTCAAGTAGCTGGGGCTACAGGCATGCACCACCACACCCGGCTAATTTTTTTATTTATTATAGAGACAAGGTCTGGCCAAGTTGTCCAAGCTAGTATCAAAACCCTGGGCTCAGACAATCCTCTCACCTCTGATTCCCAAAGTGCTGGGATTATAGGCGTGAGCTACCACACCTGGCTATCTTTATCTTTGTGCTCAAAAGCCTCCCTCACTGTCCCTTCACACAGCTTACTGATCCCCAGGTTTCCCAGTCCTTGGATCTTCACTTATGCTGTTCTTTCCACAGGAAATCCCTTCTTTCCAACCCCTAACTTCACTCTTAAAATCTCCCATCCTTCCATCAAGAGCCAATGTCATCTCCTTACAGGAACTTTCTTTTTTTTTTTTGAGTTGGAGTCTCACTCTGTCTCCTGGCCACCGCAACCTCAACCTGGTGGGCTCCGGCGATCCTTCCGCCTCAGCCTTCTGAGTAGCCGGAACTACAGGCGCGCGCTACCACGCCTGGCTAATTTTTTGATTTATTGTAGAGATGAGGTCTCGCCTGCCCAGGCGGGTCTTGAACCCACGGGCTCAGGCAATCCACTCACCTCAGCCTCCCAAAGGTGCGGGATTACAGGCTGAGCCACCGAGCCCGGCTTTACAGGAACTTTCTTAGCCCTTCTCTGATGACCTCTCCTCATCACCCCTGGCCTCTTGGATGGCGTGGTTGCACTCTGCTTTGTGGCATGGCAGTCTGCACCTGTCTCAGCTCCCAGCAGTCCTAGCCTTCCAGGGTTATGTTCGCCTGCACAGGACACAGCTCTTAGACAGGGTCTTGCAATTCAGTCTAATTCCACACTTGTTGGCAGGGACACTGCCCACAGTGAAAGCTTAACTAGCATTTATGTAAAGGAGCTTTCATCCTAGCAAGCACAACCTGCAAATCACGTTGATAATGATAACAGTGGCTCATGCCTGTAATCCCAGAATTTTGGGAAGAGGAGGCAAGAGGATTGCCTGAGCCCAGGGGTTCAAGACCAGCCTGGGCAACATGGTGAGACCTTGTCGCTACAATAAATCAAAAAATTAGCTAGCCATGGTAGTGCGCACCTGTGATCCCAGGTTCTTGGAAGGCTGAGGCAGAGGGATAACCTGAACCCAGCAGACTGAGGCTGTAGTGGCCATAATCATTCATCTGCCCTCCAGCCTGGGCAAGAGACTGTGATTCTGACTCAAAAAATAATAATAATGATAAATAGCTGCCACTTATTGACTCCTCTCAACAATGTGCAGTATGGGTATTTTTATCCCTATTTATGAAGAAAAAAACTACAGTCCATAAAGCTAAGTAATCTGCCCAAGGTCACAAAGCTAAGAAGCAGCCAAGTTAGGGATCCAACCCAAGTTTATCTCAGGCCAAGGTTCATGCTGTTTCCATGACGTCATCTTAACTCTGGGGAAAATAAACCTATTGCCCCAAAACCTCAAGAGGTTTTGGAATTCATTTGGGTAAAAAGTAAATGATTTAAGAAAGCCCTGCCCCTCTGTTATCTGTAGTCATTGAGAAGGGTGTGGCTGGGCCTCTGGGGATTCCAGGGTGAGCCCTGTGGCAGGGAAAACTGCAGAGTCACTGCCACTTTTTAAAACAAATTTTTATTTATATATTTATTTATTTTGAGTTGGAGTCTCACTCTGTCACCCAGCCTGAGTGCAGTGGCACACTCACAGCCACTGCAGCCTTGACCTGCTGGACTCAGGGATCCTTTCGGCTCAGCCTTCCAAGTAGCTGGACCTACAGGTGCGCGCTACCATGCCCAGCTAATTTTTATTTTTGAGTTGGAATCTCACTCTGTCGCCCATCCTGAGTGCAGTTGCACTCTCATGGCCACCACAGACTTGACCTACTGGGCTCAGGTGATCCTTCCACTTCATACTTCCAAGTAGCTGGAAATATAGGCGTGTGCCACCACGCCTGGCTAATTTTTTTTTTTTTTTTTTTTTGAGTAGGAGGCTGATTTTTTGATTTATTGTAGAGATGAGGTCTTGCTGCCCAGGCGGGTCTCAAACCCACGGGCTCAGGCAATCCACTCACCTCAGCCTTCCAAAGGCGCGGGATTACAGGCTGAGCCACCGAGCCCAGCGTTAATTTTTTTATTATAGGGACGAGGTCTCGCCAAGTTGCCGAGGCTGATCTTGAACCCCTGAGCTCAGGCAATCTTTTCACCTCGGCCTCTCAAAGTGCTGGGATTACAGGCTTGAGCCACCAAACCCGGCTTTTTTTTTTTTTTTTTAAATCAGGGGTCTCGCTTTGTTGCCCAACCTGGAGTGCAGTGGCATGATCACAGCTCACTGCAGCCTCGACCTCCTGGGCTCAGGGAACCCTTCTGCCTCTACCTCCTGAGTAGCTGGGACTACAGGTGTAGGCCATCACACCTGACTGCCGCTGATTCTGACAGCTCTGTACAGGCCTGGTGAGAAGAGGCCTCTAGCGTTGTCATGGCGACAAGGACCTGGCTTCCTACTCCTAGTGAGTGCAGGGATTCCCTGCTTAGAGCCTGGAGGCCAACAGCTGCCTGGTGTGCATCAGACAGACAGACATGTGTGCACATACACAGAAAGTGCTTCTCTTCTTGTCAAAGGAGGGGGCTGGCTGACCTCAGAAACATCCCATTGTTCCCCTCAGATCACTAGAGCTGCTCTTGATCCGCCCAGCCCCATGTCTCACTCCATTCTTGGGGGTTCCTGACAGGGTCGCCTCAAGTGACACCTTAACTCAGTCCGGGATTGACTCCCAGGAACCTTCTGCTTCTCCTGGGGAGGCAGGCGGGCAGTGGGGACTGTCTGTGAATCTGTGGTGTGTCAGTATACACAACTATCTGTACAAACATGGTTATCAGAACAAAGTGCCTTTCCTGACCTCTCCATGACACCAAGCCCCACCCCTTCCCCTGGCCAAAAGAGGCCATGTCAGTGGCCAAAGAGGCCTCTTGGAAGCTTGAAATCGTTGCATATACAGCCTCCACCCATCTCTCCACACAGGGCAGGAGTGAGTGCAAAGTTTCTCTGTCAACAATAAGGGATGCCATCTAGCTGGTGGGAACACCCGGGAGACAGGGAACTGTAAGTTCGCGGGAACTGCTAAGTTCGCGGGGACTCAAGTGGCTTTCACCTCATCTGAGGCACAAATCAGGTTGGGCGGGCCTTGCCTGGATGGCTATAGCCCCAGATTGGAGCGGGACGGCTGATGGCCCGCTTCTGCAGGTACCTGTGAGAAGAGACAGTTATGCTGTGGCCTGGGATGGGGAGGCAGGAAGCAGAGCTGTGGGAGGGCAGGAGGCGTGCATGCCCACCTGAGGGAGAGAGCCTGTTGTGAGCTGGAGTTTCTGCTGGAACAGGGCGCTCAGCATCTGGTTCTGCCGCTCCAGGTCAAACACCCTCTTCTTCAGCTTGATGCACTCCTCTCGCAGGTCCTGGGCGGGTCCAGGAGGAGGCCGGCGAAGGGAAGGGGAGGACGGCCGGAGAGGGAGAGATGTGTGAGCATGGTCCTCTTCATCAGAGCAGCAGACGTGGTCCCACCTACAGGCCCCAGGACCTCTGTGGGGCAAGCCTTTCTCCTGCAACCTCTTCCCATGAGGGATCTGAGCCTGCCAATGTTTGCAGCTGGTGCATCTTCTGGGGATGGGAAATGCTCTGAAGTTTCTGACCCCTGGTGGAGGGTCAATCTCATTCTCTTTGTCACCTTTCCCATCCCTGGAGCCAACCCCCTGCCTCTTAGAAACCACACATCAAAGGAGGGCTCACAGAAGGCAGAGGAAGGGGCCAAAGTGGCCCACGTGCCAAGAGTTATCCACAGTATTTATTTATTTGAGTTAGAGTCTAACTCTGTCACCCAGGCTGGAGTTCAATGGCAAAATCATCCCCCACTGCAGCCTCAACCTCCTGGGATCAGGCGATCCTTCTGCCTCAGCCTCCAGAGTAGCAGTAATCACAGATGCACACCACCACATGCGGCTAATTCTTTTTTTTTTTTTTTTTTTTGTAGCGATAAGGTCTCACTATGTTGCCCATGCTGGTTTTGAACTCCTGGGCTCAAGTAATCCTCCCGCCTCAGTCTCCCAAAGTGCTGAGATTGCAGATATGAGCCGATAGTAAATATTTATATGCTACTTATGCTCACAACATCAACACTGCCTTAAGGGTCATTACAACATGGAAAAGTCAGCTGGGCCCAGGATAAGGGGAGGATTCAAGCCCAAATCAATGGCCATAGCTCAGAGACCTGACTTTACCTAGTTTCACCCTGTCTCCAGCTAGGATACTATGGACCTGCCCAAGGTTGGTAGTGGGGACGAAAATCACTGGAGGGCAACAGGCCATCTTCTCCAAGCCCTCAGTGAAAGCTTGGCTGAGCAGGCTTGGGGGTCCCCAGAAAAGACTGCTCCTGCCAGGGCCTCTCCTAGGGTGTCTGGGTTTGGGGGTGAGAATGTCTCCTGTGGCTACTCACCTTTTGGTTCAGCAGCGCCTGCACCACGTGGTTGGCAACCTGGAAACAGAAAGCCCCGAGGCAGAACTGTCAGCTGACCTAGCTTCTGCCTGGCACAGACAAGCTGTGTCCCAGGATCAGTCCCACCACAGAGCCCTCACACCTCATCCAGACAGCGCTCGTAAGTCTCCCGCTGGTTTTCGTTGGCCTGGGCAAGTGCCGAGTTCTCTGCCTGCAGGAGTGAAGGGGGAAGAGGGCAAAAAGGAAGCTTTGGGAACTATTCTTCCCTGGGGCACATTCCTTTTGGGAAGGGAAGACAAGGAGTCTACCAGCTACACTCTGCTCCAGCTCTTGGCTGTGACCAGATTATCACATGGGAGGCATGCAGATGGACCAAGGGCAGCAGGAGGGCAGGGCTCAGATGGGCAGGTTTTCTGTAAACTCCAAACTCAGTCAGTGGGGTTGGGGAGACACAGTGGTCAGGAGGACCTGAGCTGGGAGGTGCCAGAAGCAAATCTTATTTCCTCAGGAGGTGGGCAGAGCAGGCTGGGGAGAGGAGAACAGGGCCTTAAGAATGTGGTAAGGGTTAGGGTTAGGGCTAGGGTCTCTCAACTTCTGAGTCCTGCATCATCCAGCCCCTTTCTCCTGTGGTCTCTTGGACTACCCCCTCCCTAGAACTGGCAGTTGTATGAAAGTGGGGAGAAGAGAGGCAAAGAAGGGAGACATCTGGGGGTTAGGGCAGCCCACCCCATGCATGCTTCTTGTCCCCGAGCTGCCTCAGGGCTGGAGAGCTAAGGGCAAGGATAGGGCTTCTCAGAGGAACTCTGCGAAGAAACGTTCAGCTTTCCTCTAGCCTGGCAACACCAGCTGAGAGGAAGGCCCACTGTACCCAGACAAGCCACACCAAGCTCAGAGGAGGGGCAGCCCTGGCTCCCCAGGGCTCTGGCTGGCACCTCCGTGCCCACCCTGCCTCATGCCACACCTCCAGCTCTCGCAGTCGGTGCAGAAGCTCCTGGCAGGTGCCCGGCTCCATGCTGCCATCACCACCCTCTCCTGGCGTTGGGTTTCCAGGACCCCCAGCTGGCTGGTCCATGGCTTCTGACATCAGGCCCTGGAACAAGTGAGAGAAGCCCTGGCAGGCTACTCCAGGGCCCAGAGAAGAGGTGAGTGGAGGAGGAGGACAAAGATGAAGCTCTGAAGTATTCTTGGAGTTTATATCAGCACGACTTATGTGCGTAACAGTGTAACAACTCAGAGTCAGGCTGGGAATCTCCTGCTCACAGGACAGACACACAATCTTCCTATCTTAAGAACAGACACAGCCGGGCTCGGTGGCTCAGCCTGTAATCCCGCGCCTTTGGGAGGCTGAGGTGAGTGGATTGCCTGAGCCCGCGGGTTCGAGACCCGCCTGGGCAGGTGAGACCTCTTCTCTACGATAAATCAAAAAATCAGCCAGGCGTGGTAGCGCACACCTGTAATTCCGGCTACTCGGAAGGCTGAGGCGGAAGGATCGCCGGAGCCCAGCAGGTCGAGGCTGCGGTGGCCGGGATCGGCTACTGCGCTCCAGTCTGGGCGACAGAGTGAGACTCCAACTCAAAAAAAAAAGAACAGACACCACTGTTTTATATTCTCACACACACCCTACCATAGGTCATACTATAGTCAATCTCCACTGGGACTGACCTCAAACTGGTGAGTCAGTCAGCCTCCCTGTGCCTCAGTCTCTTTTTATTTTATAAAATAACCTAAATACCTAATCTCACTCAGTGTTTACAAACAAAGATTAAGTCTGTGAAAGTGATCTGCAGGAGTTAAAAAAAAAAACTACTTAAAACATGAGACTTATTATTCCTAACAGTAACATATATAATATATATGTAATTATATACATATATTTTGAGTCAGAGTCTCATGCTGTCACCCAGGCTGGAGTGCAGTGGCATGCTCACAGCTATAGCATCCTCGACATGCTGGGCTCAGGTGATCCTTCCTTCTCAGTCTTATAAGTAGCTGGAACTATAGGTATGCACCACCACGCCGAGCTAATTACAATAATAATTTAAACTAATTTGACAAGTAAGACAACTAGGATTTTGTCCTGATGACCAGTGGCCCCTGCCTGGGGCAGGGACATGCTCTAGGTAATGGGCAATGGACAAAACTATGGCTTTGTAGCTAAGAGGCTCTATCTGGCTCTGCCCAACATGAGCTGGGCAGACACATGAAAGCTTGCTGAGCTTTGTTCAACCAAGTGATTCTCAGTTTCCTAATTCTGAGAACTGGACAGAAGGTTGTTGTAAGAATCAAATGTGACTACCCAATGGATGGTGTCCTGAGAACTAGACCTCAAAGGTGCTGCCCACATGACTCAGGCACGTGTGGAGAATAGAGCGGAGCCTGGGGCTGGGTGCCCTGGGTTTTAGTCCTGACTCCAGTGCTCACCTGCTGGGTCACCCTGGGACAAGGCCCCTCTCCCTGGGCCTCAGACTCCTCCTGGATACAGTGGAAAGTGCCCTGCATGCCTCCAAGTTTCCCCTTTCTAGCTCCAGTTGCACTAGGCACCCACTGGCCTGGGAGAAGCTAGGCCCCGGTGGGCCAGCCTCTTTGTGTAGGCTGGTCCCTCTGCTGGGGTCTTTGACAACACCCCCCCTTCCATTTGGCTAGCTCCTTCCTATCACTCTTCAGGGCTCCCACTCCAAGTCTGGTAGACGCTGCTAATGGGAGGTCTATACCGGTCTCCCCCACTAGATAGTCAACTCCATGAGGACAGGTCATTGTACTCTCTTCCCAGTCCAAACTCACACACTTCCTGGTGGCATACCTGAAGAGTAGGAGACAGACTGATGACTCAACAGATTAGTTCACTGGCTACCCACAGCATGCCAGGGTTCTGGCCCGTATCACACTCTGTGATCCTCCCACCTCACCAAATCATTGCCATTGTTATTAGCTTTATTTACTTATTTATTTGAGTTGGAGTCTCATTCTATTGTCCAGGTTGGAGTGCAGTGGTATGCGCATGGCTCACCATAGCCTCACCTCTTGGGATCAGACAATTCTCTCACCTCAGTCTCCCAAGTAGCTGGGATTACAGGTATGAACCAACAACCCGACTAATTTTTTTGTAGAGACGAGGTCTTGCTATGTTGCCTAGGTTGGTCTCAAAACTCCTGGGGTCAAGCAATCCTCCCACCTCAGCCTTTTGAAGCGCTGGGATTGCAGGAATGCGCTATTGCGCCTAGCCCATTACTATCATAGCTTTAACGGGCTGAACTTCATCTTCCATTTGGATTCCAATTTCTCTGCTGGAGGAAAGTGCTCATTTCCTTCTTCTGCATGAATGTTGTGGTGTTTTCCAGTAGATGGGCAACCCTTCTTACTGTAAAAGAGTGGAACCACTGACAACTTCATTGCTTCTCCTTGCTCCACTGAAGCCCCCACAAAAGGGGCTTTTGAACCACAGAAGAAGGGCCTCAGCCGCTCACCACTGAGGCATCTGAGTGCTCGTTCCCCCATTCTCCACAGTGGGACCCTCTCCCTCTCCCAACATGCCTGACCCCAGCGCCCCTCACCTGTCTCTGCCCCCTCACCCAGGTGGGCACGCTCACTCTTGCATCCAAAACGGTCACCTCCCCTGTGGAGAAACAGGGAGATGTCAGTCGTGTGCCCCACAGGCACGTATCAGGCTTCTGCCATGAGCCAGGCTTGGGCACACAGGGGCATATAGCCAGAGAGCCCTGCCTTTATGATGCTTCCACTCCACTGCGCCAGGCAGACAATACGCCATGCTGGGTTGTAATGAGACACCGAGATGGCAATTGAGCAGAGACCTGAATGAAGTCCAGATGAAATCCGGGAACGAGAAAAGTGGCCGGGGCAAGCAAATAGCCTGTGCAAAGTTCCCCAGCTCTCAGCCAGGAATCCCTCGGATAATGGTTGAGAAACAGCAGGAACACCTGGTGCTTCATGAACCTTCCACAGCATACCCTGTCCTCTCTAATCCTTATCACCACAGAGGGAGTTAACAGCCATTATCAGCTCCTGTATTTTAATTTTTATTTTTTTGAGTTAGAGTCTCACTCTGTTGCCCAGAATGTAGTACAGTGGCATGCTCATAGCCACTGTAGCCTCGACCTGCTGGGCTCAGGCAATCCTTCCGCCTCAGTCTTCCAAGTAGCGGGAACTACAGTTGCGTGCCACCACGCCTGGCTAATTTTTTTGATTTATTGTAGAGACAAGGTCTTGCCAAGTTGCCCAGACTGGTCTTGAACCCCTGGGCTCAGGCAATCCTCTCACCGTGGCCTCCCAAAGTACTAGGATTACAGGCCTGAGCCACCGCGTCCAGTTCATATTTTTTATTTTTTGTAGGTAGAGATGGGTCTTACTATGGTGCCCAGGGTGGTCTCCAACTCCTGACCTCAAATGATCCTCCCAAAGTACTGGTATTACAGTGATGAGTCATTGTGCCTAGACCCTATGCTTATTTTTAACACTCCACAACAATCTAAAGTCCTTTGTTATTTTAACATCACCAAAATGTATCATGTTTAACTTGGTTTGCGGTAGCATTATCAGGTTTGATACCCTTACAGGCCTGGGGAAAAAAAAAGAAAAAAAATTCAGGAAATTTCCTTCTTTTCACACTCAAATAAGGGGTTAAGACCAAAAAAGGCCACCTCTACCATTCGACCACCATTTCTCCAGGCCATCATCCTCCCACTGCCTAGGAGAGACCTGCTCCAACGATCACCAGTGTTTCCCTCCATCCCCTCACCATTTATTTCCCCAGTGGAAACTTCTAGAAAGAGAGGGGTTGGGGGAAGGAGGTATGCAGTGGAGAATGAGAAAAAAGTTAGGAAGGGAAGGAAATGGGATGAAAAGGACAACGGTGAAGCTGGGCAAAGCCCAAGGTTCTGTGTTCTTCACATAGAAATATAAACCAAACAAAGGATGAGGTAGTCTAGTGGAATATCTTTTCCTAAAAAAAAAAAAAGCATCCAGGTTAGGATTGAGGCCAGGTTGTGTGGACTGGCTGTGTATTCTGTGTGTGTAGACACTGTGGTTTTCCATGTTGAGGAGGGCGGAGACCCAAAACATTCCACATAGCCAGCCACCACGGCCGCTCTGCAAATCCAAGTCCCGTGGGTCCCAGGGCTCAAGCCCCATTGTGAACCAAGGGAGACCCTCTGATGGAGAAGCCAGCCAGCGGTCACAGTTCTTTTGCGCACGTCTCTGTGCACTGACTGGAGCCTGGAGCTCAGGAAATGCTGGCTGAAGGAGGCTGTGACTCAGCCTCGCTTTGGGAGAGGCTTTCTGCCCTCACACACGGTGGTCCGGGCCAGCTCGGGGTGAGGGGCCTTCCCATCTGCAGGGCTGCCACAAGCAGCGGGTAGGAAGCTGGCTGCGAGGCTGCTGAGGAGTCGTGGGGAAGAGACATGCACGTCAACTTGGCGGCAGGACGAGCACGCGCCACTCGAGTGGGCACAAGTTCAAGGTCTCTAAAAGAAAACTTCCTGTGTCTGGACCCTCCTCTAGAGAAGATCCAGATCAGAGAGATACCACCACCTCCAGCTCCAAATCAAACCCTCATTAGGAATCTGGCCTTTTGGAGGTTAGATTTTCTGCCTCAACCTCATAGGCAAAGCCATCCTGGGTCAGCTCCCTGGTGGCTGGTGGCTGTCCCTGCTGTGTGTCAGTGCCCCCCAGCCCTCGCCAAGGGCTGAGTGCCCCCTCCTCCCTCAGAGCCCAGAAATCCTTCTACTCACAGCCTCTGTGCTCAACCCGACCTGGGGCTGGGGAAACCCTGGGCTTGGGTTTTTCAGGACAGCCCTGGTTTCACACATTCCTCCGGTAAATCCGGTAAACCCAACCCTGGGATGTTGGGTCTGGAACACATGATGTGCCGGGCAGAGGTTGGGAACTTGAACTGGAGGCTTCTCCCGCCAGAACTGCCAACGGAGGCCCCTCCCCCCACAAAGGCCCAATTCAGAGGGAGGTGACCTCAGTGGTGAGGGGAGGGAGGGAAGAGGAAAGGAGGAAGAGCAGAGTCCTCTTCAGAGGGGGGCGGAGGGGCAGTTTTCGGGGAGTCAGGGACAGGGAAGGGGAGAGACTGCTGCTCAGGGGTCACTGGGTAACTTGGGGATGTCACTGGGTGAATCTGGGTGACCGCTTCAGCCTAGTCGGTCATATGGGGCCCCAGTATCCCCTCCCCATTTAAAGCCAGGAGGGGACAGGGGCTTTCAGGGCCTGACAAGTTCTGATCGTCCTGGCCTTTCCACTAGCCAGACCAGAGGAGTGGGGTCTGCAGCACCCATCACTCTCCAGCAGGGAACAGGCAAGACCCTCTCCCTGAACTGAGTCCAGGCCTGGGAGGCAGAGGCCAGAGAGGTGGCAGCAGGCCTGTCCTCCATCCCCCATCACACTGGCCCTTCGCCAAGGCCTTCTGGCCCCTGGTGAGCCCCTCACTCACCAGCTGTTCCCTCCAGAGTCCTCTGGGGAGAGGAGCTGGGGCCCAAGAGGTGGGGGAGGGGCGGGCAGCTGTGGAAAAGCAGAGATGGAGCTCACTTTAATAACAGAATCACCCGTAACACCAACCGTTTTTCCTCGGCTCCCCTCCCCAGCTGCTTTCTGGAATCCCTTTCACCAGTCCCAGCCCTTTTACCAGTCACACCCAAGAGTCCACTTGTAAACAGCAACTTCTGCACCCTCAGCAAACACCCTTTCCAGCCAAGACCAGCCCTGGGCTGCCACGGGGTGTGGGGAGGGATACAAGGACTGAGACCTGGCTCTCAGGGCACTCCTGGCTTGAAAGGGGCCACTTTATCCCTGGCCCAAAGCATCTCTCAGCCTGAAGAATTCCAACTCCTCCCCACTCAGGGAAAGAGGGCAGACAAGAATTTCTTCCCTCCTCCTGACAACTGGCACCAGAGATACAATAGCCCTTCTGAGAGGCATCTGTCCTTGGGGCAGGGGCCCGCTGCACCCCCCTCCAACTTCCCCTTCACAATCATGCCAAGAACCTCAGCCATCATGGTTAGGGTTTTTCATAACCGGCAGCAGACTCAGTCCCTGGCCCTTCCAGGCAGGGCAGGAGGGAGGTCAGGAGCGCTATGAGCCCCAAAGGCTTCCAGATTTCCACATCCCTCATCTCTCCACTCTCAGAGCCCTCCTGTTCCCTGTCCACAGCATAACCCCACAACAAAAATAGCAGCTGCTGAGGGTGGGGAGAGGGAAGGGGTTTTAACACAATGGCTTTATTTATAGGACCACACACCAGGGGCTCTGCAGACAAGCAGCCTAGGCCTCACTCCCAAAAGCCCAGTCTGGCCCATCCTAGGCCAGCCAAAGGTACCAGAAAAAGTCCCAGACCAGAAAGCAGAAGAGTCTAGACCCTAGTCTAATTCAAACGCTGCAATGTACTTACTTGCTCTGTGAGTAGGTAAATCATTCAGTCTCTCAGGGACAAGTTTCTTTGCACCAAATGTAGGTTTTTCTACAACAGTGTTTCTCAAAGTGTGGCCCAGGGGCTCTGAGGCCCTCTCAAGGTGTCTGTAAGGTCAATACTATTTTCATAATGCTACTAAGACATTGTTTGCCTCTGTTATTTTCATTCTCTCATGAGTGTACTGTAGCATTTTCCAGAGATTATGCTATGTAATATCACAAGAGACTGAACACTGAGCAGATATGAGAACCCAGCTGCCTTCATTAAGTCAGGCATGAGAGATTTGCAAAAATAGAGAATAGTGACATTCTTCTCATAATTTTTGTTTTTGAAAATATATGTTAACGTGTGATGGGTTTATTATTGTTACTTTTAAGTGAATCAATTAAATAAATTTCAATATGTATAAAATATACAAACAAAAGCTCTTTGGGATTCTCAAAAAAATTTTTTTTGTTAAGTCAGGGTTGTTCTCCGTCATCCAGGCTAGAGTGCAGTGGCACAATCATGGCTCACCGCAGCCTCCAGCTCCTGGGCTCAGGTGATCCTTCTGCCTCAACTTTCTGAGTAGCTGGGACTACAGGTGCATGCCACAATGCCCAGTTAATTTTCTTGATTTTTGTTTTTTTTTTGTAGAGATGAGGTCTCGCTATGTTGCCTAGACTGGTCTAGAACTCCTGGACTCAAGCAATCTTGCCTCGGCCTCCCAAAGTGCTGGAATTACAGGTATGAGACACTGTACCTAGCAAAGGGGTCTTAATTTTTTTAAGAGCATGGGGGGGTCCTTAGAACAAGAAGTTTGAGAATCGCTCTTTTAGAAGCATGTTGTCCAGTAGAACTTTCTGTGATAACTTAAATGTTTAGTCTGTGCTGTCCAGTGTAGTAGCCACTAGCTACGTGTGGCTACTGAGCACTTGAAATGTGGCTTATCCAGCTAAGGACCTGAATTTGAAATTTGGTTTTGGATATCCATGTGTAAATTCAAGATCATGAGAATTCCTTGACTTGGGCATTTGAGGACAATGCTTCTTCCCACAATGGTGGGTGTTGGGAAGGGAGAGGATGTGACAATCATTCCTGTTTCCAAGCTTGTGCATACAGTACTTTTCATGCTCTCTTCCCCATCAGAAGAAGTCATCTCAGCCACATCGTTGTCCTGCCTGGTGATCCTACCAGGCTTGCTATTAGAGTTGCTTTTTCCTTCTCTGCAATGTTTGCTGCACACCCTCTCTGCTCTCCTCAAGCTCCTGGCCTCCCTCCTCACCCCCATTTCCCCAAGGATTAAAGCTAGCAGAGGGAAACCCCCTCAAAACTTCTGGCATTATCCTCCCAGCTCCGTCAGAACCCTTCCAACCTCCTCACCTGCTATGACAGCAGAAGGACTGCCCTCTCCCAGTCAAGGCCACTTCCTCTTCTCCCAGACTTTCCCTGTTTATGTCTTCAGAATCCACCTCCTATTGAGATCTTTCCCATCTACCCTTTAAAACTTCCTGGGTGGCAGACACAGTGGCTCTCACACTTGTAATCCCAGCACTTTGGGAGACTAAAGTGGGAGGACTGCTTGAATCGAGGGGTTTGAGACCAGTCTGGGCAACATAGTAAGACCTTGTCTCTATAAAAAATTTAAAAAATTAAAAACTCAGGAGGCTGAGATGGGAGGATTGTCTGCATCTAGGAAGTCGAGGCGGCAGAAAGCTGTGATCCTGCCACTGCACTCCAGCCTGGGTAACAGAGTGAGACTAAAAAAAAAAAAAAAAAAAAAGCCAGCTTGGT